>NW_027397072.1:34759843-34806745 GCF_003265705.2 Callorhinus ursinus | reverse complement strand
TGTGTGTGTGTGTGTGTGTGTGTGTGTGTGTGTGTGTGTGTGTGTGTATGTGTGTAGGGGGTGACAGAAGAAAGATAGATCTCTCCCAGGCAGGTCCCCAGAGACCAGAGAGAGTGCTGGGAGGTGCATGGTGGGACATGCTACCTGGGGCTTTTCTAGTAGAACCCACAGAACCAACTTGGGGGCTGCCAGAGATGGGGATGGGGCCTCGGGTGGCCTGGGGGAGCCGGAACTCTAAGAAACATTCTTTGGCTCCTCCCTGGTTCAGCAGTCAAATGATTCTGAAATTTTAAATGAGTAAGAGGTATTGAAACATTGCACACCCTCACTGCAGCCTCCGGAGCACCCCCCTGTACCCCACAGTGGGCTTCCGTGGCAGCAGAGGTGGCCCTGAGGAAGAGGCCAGAGGGACCCTGGCTGGCGGTCACCCCCAAAACAGTTCCTAAACTCAAACTCAGGGATCCTTTCTTCTCGCTCACGGTAGCTTTTTACCTTTCCCCAGATGGAAAGGGACCCTCCCACCTTCTAACACTTGGTGCCCTAGGGCAACTACCCCCAGTCTCTGACCCTGTAAAAGTCACACAGCCAACCTCAGACAGACCCAGTCTTGGGTGAAAACTATTCAGCTGTAATATATATGTATTACCTATGTAATATAGATGTATTTTGGGGGGCGCTTTCAGAATCGGGTAGGGGCCTGACATTAAAGTGGAGGACCATTCTGTGAGATGCGTGGGGGCAGTCAACTAGATGCTGGTCAGGAAGCTTGGGTAGGGTGAGTGAGGGAGGGAGAAATTCCTTAAGAGACAGGAGAGCACATCAAAACCTCAAACCTGTCCTAAGGGAGGTGGGGGGGGGGGAGGACTCTTGAATCAATTAACTAACACTTAATGTCCTGCTTCTCCACTGCCTCAGAATCTGGCTGACACCCCAGGGTTGCCAAAAAGTTCCCAAGAGCCCCTGGGAAGCGAAGAGAACAAGATCCTCCCAGTTAGAATGGCCACGTAACCAGTTGCTCACTCCCTAAAGCTCCAGGCCCAGTGTCAGCTGTGCAACCAGGCACAGCCACCCACAACCGTTGGCTCTGCCCGACCTCTGGCCACCAGTTCAGGGCATAGGACCTGGTCACAAGTGTCTGACCAGAGCTGGGGGAGCCTGGGGAGACCTGGAGCCAGGAGGAATATAAATAGCTCTCTGGTCTCTCTCTTGTTCCGCAATACCCACCCAGGCCTGGGGTCTCAGTCCTTACAAAAGGAGGGAGGGACTCCTAGATTTCTGGTCAGTTCTGTTGGGTGCAGAAAGGTTAATTTGAGGGGGCCCGGAGGTGGAAGGTGTGGGTGAGGTTCCTCTGCTGGGGAGTCTGCACGCACCCTCTGTTCAGCGGGCCAAGACCAGTCAGGGATTCCCCTCTCAGGCTGCTCAGACATGTGCAAGGGAAGAGCTTGTCTAATCCTAGGGCCGACTCAAGGACAGAGAGCTGAGGGAGAGGAGGAAGTGGGTGTGTTAGGGTAGTGCTGGGGCTGTGAGTGGCCCACTCTCTTAGTCTAGCCTGGAGGGGACAAGGTGGGGTCTCATCTCTCCCTTCTGCCCCCCAGTGAACAGGAGAGACTGAGTCCCATTTAGTAGGAACCTGGGCATCTGGCCTTTTCAGTCTTCCAGCCACTGGCCACATCTGCTCTGATAATGTGACCCTGAGACCTCAGGCCCGTAGCCTGTCCCCTGAGCACTGAGCTAAGATCCTAAGGCTTCCTCCATGATCCAAGGGCTGTCTTTAAGGCCTGGAGAATGGCGGGGTCACTTCTGGGAAGGGCTGTGCATTTTCTGGCCTACTACCCAATTCCCTCCAGTCCTTCCAGTGGCTTCTGGGTGGGGTAGGGGGTGGGGATATTCTCTGGGAATCAAGCCGGATACAGGGTCTCTTTCTAGCCCTTCCCAACCCCGTTTTTGTCCCATCCCATCTTCAAAGCCTGACAAGCCACTGGAAGTTGAGAGAAGTAGGGTTCAGATTCCATCAAGAAAGGGGGCCCTATCACAGCCGTTGGAATCCTGACTCAGGGATGACCTCTGTGTCTTGTGGCTTGGGGTCACTTCCCTTGTGCTCAACATCCTAGCTCCAGCCAGAAGCAGAGTCCTAAGTCCTAACAGACTCGCACCCCTACCTCGAGGTTTGGGACCCTCCGTCCTGGTCTCTGTCTTCAAAGGATATGGGGTGGACGCTGAGAGACGCAGGAGTCCCTCCGTAAAGAGACGCCCAGTCAGGAGTGAGGGGCAGGGTAGTGTAGTGGGAAGCGGCTGCGGTCGGGGTTCTGCCCCTAGCATAACCTGGACAGTCTTCATCTATATGACCGAGGGTTCTCTTCCAGTCGGAGGGACCGGACCTGGGCACGACCAGCCAGCACCCTCACCCTCTCACCCCCACCGTCGTACCTGCAGCACGTTGGGGTGCCGCAGCCGCTCCAGCAGCACCATCTCCTTGAGCAGCTTGTGGGCCGCCAGCCGGTAGCAGCCCCTCCGAGCCCCGAACTCGCGCACGCAGCTGCCCAGATCGTGGCCGCTGAAGTCCACCGCCTTGAGCGCCACCGCGGCGCCGCCCGGCAGGCGGACCCGGTACACGGCCTTGGTGTAGCCCGAGCCCACGTACTGTGCGCCGGACACGTTGCGGAGCGCGGCGCAGCCCAGGCGCGGGCCCGAGCCGGGGGAGCCCGGGCCGGGAGCCGGGGGCCAGCTCGGGGCGCCGTCGGGCAGGGGCCGGGCCCGCGGGGGCCGGGGACGCTGCAGGCCCGGCCCGCCCGGAGCCAGGTCCATCAGGCGCCGCCGCTCCGGCCGGCCGGCCCCGGGCCCGGGGCCCCCGCGGGAATAGCGCTGCACCTCCTCGTAGCGCGCTCGGATCTGCCGGGCCAGTTCCCCGCGGCCCCCGCGACGGCCCGGGCCCGGGGCTGGCGAGGGCCCGGGGGACTGGCCTGGCCGCGGAGGCTCCGACCCCGGTGCGAAGAGCACGTTGAGGACGGAGCCCAGCAGGAAGGAGGCGCAGAAACCCGCGGCTACCGCCGCCCTCCGGCGCCGCATCGCTCCCCTCCCCCCAGCCGGCCGGCCCCGCGCGGCTCCCCGGCCCCGGGAGGCTCAGGCACCGAGGCGGCTCCGCTCTGCGCCCCTCCGGTCCCCTGCCCAGTCCGAGCGCATGGCCCCTGCGGCCCCGGCCCCGACCCCGGCCCCTCGCGGGCCGCACATCGGCCTGACACTTGCCTCCCTCCCGCCCTGCCCCCGCCGCTTATAAGGCCCGGAGCCGCCCCCGCCCCCGCCCCCGCCCCCTCCGCCTCCGCCTCCCTGCTCCCGGCCCGAGCCCGTCCTCGGCGCCGCCCCCTCCGGCCGCCCGGCCCGGCCTTCCCCGCTGACTGACAGCGGGACCTCCTCCCGCGGCCGTCCGGGCCTGGGAAGCGGCGCGGAGGCGGCTCCGGCCCTGCCCAGCCCGCGGGCCCCCGAGCTCGGGCCGCGACAGGGAGAGGGGGCGGCGGCGACCCCGCGACGCGCGGGAGCTCCGGGCCCGGCGCGAGGGCGGATAACGGGGCCGGGGCTGCCGGATAACGGGACCAGGAGGCGGATAACGGAGCCGGCCGGGCGGGGTGGGGGAGAAGATAAAGGGGTGAGGCCGGCGGGTAACGTGCTCCGGAGGGGACGAGCAGCTGGCTCTGGGGTGCTGGGGGTCCGTGTGCTCTCAGAGCTTTCTCCCGGAACCCAGGGCCTCCCTCCGGGGGGGTGGGGTGGCTGGGGATAGAGGCTCCTCGCTCAGTCCCGGATCCCGGGGCGAAGGGGTGGGGGTGGTGTGGGGAGGTGGACGTAGAGAGGCTGGCACCTGCGAGCCTGCGTGGGTCGGGAACTCTGGGATCAGAGGAATAATCGAAGATGCCCTATTCAACCTCGACCACAAGTCTTGCTGGCTTCTCATTTTCCCTGACCCTGAAGCCCCAGATCGAACTCCTCTCCCCGGGATACCCGCAGTCAGCAGGGGATCGCGAACCGTATGCGTGCTAGTAGTTTGTGCAAAGGGTGCATTTGTACCCACGGACGTGCGTGGTCCAGGCTGTCTGTGGAGTGAGTGCACTGGTGTGTTTGAAGGGGCCACCGTGTCGGAGGAAGGGAGTGTGTACCCTGTGTGTAAGTTGGTGCTGACTCCGCCAGAACTTCTGGTCCCTCCTCCTCCCTCCCTGATTGCATCATTAGTGCTAATTGAGGGGCTTTCACACGCCAGTGCATTAGCTGTTTGGAGTGAGCTCCCCCCTCCTGGGAGAGATAAGCTGCTGCCCCTCCCCATCCCAGCCCTCCACTTCCCCACAGCCCTGGAACTGTCCACCCAGAACCTCTCACCTTCCTGGGCACCTTCCTGCCTCCCTCTGGTTCTGGACTGGTTAATCTCTTTCCTCCCTGCAGTGTCAGAGATTGGCTGGAGAGGAGTCAGGGAGGTGTCGGAAGGACACCTCTCTGAGGGGGTGTCAGGGAGGGGAGATTTTCCTCCAGGGGGCTGAAGAGGTCTGGCATTCCTACAGAATGCAGAGTCATTGTGTTGAGAGAGGGGATGGGAATCTCTCTCCCGGTTCTTTTGGACATGGAAGGGCAGAGGAGAGGACTGAGTCTTTGATCTCCAGCCTGCGATTCCACTGAGGTAGGGGCATCCATCCCTGACTCTTGGGGGTGCCCTAAGGCTGGAGCGTTGGGGCCTGGTCCAACTTAGCGGGCATGGGAAAGGCAGAGTGAGAAAAGCCACGGTTCTTCTGAGAACCTTGAGTTTGGTGGGTTCGGTCTGGCCCTGTTTAGCTGCTCTGCCCCGTGCTGGCCCACTGCTGCTGGGTGTGGGGGCAATGCTCTGAGCAGATGCCCTCCCCAGCCCTCACACCAGATGTCTTTGTTCTAATTAACTGTGCTGGGAAAACCAACCTGGGTTTGTAAACAGAGCTACTGGCTAAAGTCAACAGCAGCAAACAGCAAACATTCTCCTCACACAGCCTCAGTCCAACACAGCCCCTGGGGAAGAAGGGAGGCTTGCAGATCCTGAGGCCCCCTGGCCCACTGCTGAGTCAGGGAAAGCCTATCTGCCTCTGTGACCCCAGTATGGCTGCTCTCTTCCCAGTTCCAGGGGCTCCTCTCCTGGTGAGGACTGGGGATTCTGGGAGCAACAGAGATGCCACCCAAGTTAGGCTCTGCCCCTCTTCCAGCAATCTCCTCATATCTCCCCAGCCAAACCTCTGCATCCAGGAGGAAGCCATGGAGTGGGGGATGGGGGTGGGGGTGGGGTGGATATTCCTTAAAGAGCTTTCTTTTTTTTTAAAGATTTTATTTATTTATTTGAGCGAGAGAGAATGAGAGATAGAGAGCACGAGAGGGAAGAGGGTCAGACGGAGAAGCAGACTCCCCGCCGAGCAGGGAGCCCGATGTGGGACTCGATCCCGGGACTCCAGGATCATGACCTGAGCCGAAGGCAGTCGCTTAACCAACTGAGCCACCCAGGTGCCCCATTAAAGAGCTTTCTTTGGGGCCTGCTCTGCTCTAGGGTCTCGGAGAAGCCCCTGAGGTAGGACTTGGCTCTGTGAGTCTCTAACTTAGAGCTGGTGAATATAAGGTGAACATTGTTAAGTGTGTTACACATCAAGTAGGTATTATAATAACATGTTCTGAAATTAGATAATTATTCCTATGATATCTTTGCCAAGCCTCGGTGTTTCTATTATGGTCTGAAACTTCAGTGCACACAGGGTCCTGAGGAACAGGCACAAATGTACATACAAGGCACACGTGGAAGCCCACGGAGCGGTAGCTTCCCACACAGGAACGGAGGCATTTCAGCGCTCTCCTCACACCCACTCTGTCTCTCCTCCAGTCTCAGACACACAGACATATACAGTCGTTGATGGAAATAGGTTTGGGGCCTCTGAAAAAAAGGGATTGCACTTTTGAACAGATTAGAGTTTCTGAATTGGCAGTTCTTGAGTTCTTAACCAAATTCTGCTTGTTTGCTTTTTTTTTTTTTCTTCTTTTTTGCCACCCAGGGAGAAGAATCATCATTTCAAAAGAATTAAAAAAGACACAGACTACTGCTTCAAGCTCGGGATCTGTCCTCTGCCCACGGGCCCTGTCCTGGAGACCCAGCAGGGCCAGCCTCCTCCTCAGGCCAGTGTCCGCCTTTGAGCACTGAATGCCATCTTCGCAAGAGTCTTCCTCCGGCTGTCCCTCAGGGCCACAGCCGCCCGCAGACCAGAGCCTCTGCTAGCGTGAAGGCTCGGTGCTGCAGACACACCGCGTCTTCCTCCTTCTCCCCCTGCCTGCCACACCCCTACCCACCCCAAAGGGTAACTTGGATAGCAATCCTTGGGAAGGAGGCAGAGGGTTCAGACTCCAAAATGCTAGATTTCTCTGGAAATGTCTTAGATATCTCCTGCCTGCCTGTTGTGTCAGGTGGTCCTGGGCTGCCTCTCAGCAGCTCTCTCGGTCGCCTCCCTTTAACCTCCAGCCCAGGTCTTAAACACCTCTTTTGGAGTATTACGCTCCTGCTTGAAAACTTGGAGGATAAACTGAACTGGGCCGTTGGGCCTCCATGAGCTGCCCCCGCCCTCCCCCCAGCCCTGTTGGCCCCTTTTCATTTCCCTGCACGGAGCCAGACTTCCCCAGCCCCGTGCCTGCTCTGTGTCCTGACTTGCAGCCATCATCCATGTTTTCCCAGGTTGCCCTCCCAGCTCCTCCTTCCTGCAATGCTCTCTTCTAGCCTCTCCGTGTAGTCTTTGCCAGCTGGTTCTTCTAGGTCTCCTGGAAAGTAGCGAGTTACACATAATGCTTCTCCGACATGGGTGCCTGGGTCCCTGGGATCTTGAAGGTATATTCTCAGAGTTCTGTGGATTTATTTCCTGTAAAAGGAAATGTACAAAATACATTTCTCTGGTCTTGGAAACTTTGATGTAGAGTCAAGGGCTTGGGACTTGGAGTCAGAGAAATCAGGGTTCAAATCTCATTAGCTGAGTTACCTTGGGCAGAGTAGGTAACCTCTCTGTGTCGAGTTTTCTCACGAAGAAAATGGAGAAAATACTAGTTACTACCACGTGAAGTTGTTGAGTGATGATATGCAGAGACACGTAAAGTGCCCGGCACGGGGCAAACCCTCAGTATGTGTGATTTATTGCTAGTATTCACGGTCATATCAAAAAAATAAACATCTGTGACCACATTGCTTGGTTGGCTGTAACTCTGCCTAGAGGCAGAAATGACTTTACTTCCATCCTGGTTTCCACTGGTGAAATCCCTCAGCCTCCCGGGCTTTCACTGTGCCTGGAATTTTCACTTTTTTCCAAATCAGCAAACCAGTGGTCAGTTGATCAGAAGAGGCCTCCCTTGCCTCCCCAACCCCACAGTGAGCTGGGGAGAAGACCACGAATCCGGGCCTGATGCCGAAGTGACTGAGAGCAGGATAGGCCTCCCCGGGGGCAAGAAGCTGGGGGAGGGGATGGATTCAGAAGAGGAGGGGGGAGGGAAAGGGGTGGAGTCAGGCGGCCTGCTCTCCCACCCCCACTTCCCTCAGGTAGGAAGTGAAGCTGACTTTCCAAAATATAAAAAACAGATGATGAAGGTCAGGTTTCCTACACAGTGGAGAGCGGGAGCCCCAAGGCAGGGTCCCCTAAGAAATGATTTGAGACAGAGATGGGGGCAGAGGGAGAAAGAGAAGAGACAAGACAAGACAACATGATGCAGAGACAGGGAGGCAGAGACAAAAGGCATGAATCCTGAGAAAGAGAGTCAGACAAAGAGACAGAAAGCTGTGACTCAGGAGAGATCTTTCTACTCCTTTCTGGAAAAGAGCTTAGTTCCTCTCTGTGGGTCCCAAGATGTGAACGTGAGCCATTACGACTCCATGACCCTGTCAGAGGGTGAGGCCCTCCAGGACCCTAGCAACCGAAAGGCTTTGTAGCCTCTCAGAGCTGCCACTGCCCAGGCTGGTCTCTCTGGGTCTGGGGTCACGAGTGTCCCTCTAGTCTCCCTCCCTGGGCAGGGCTCTTTTCTTTTTCCATCCTTTCTCCAGCCCAGGGAGATGCTCTGCAGCTTCTCTTTCTCTCCCTTTCCTGGTTGGCTGAGATGTGTGTCCTCCTCTTACGCTGCTTCCTTTGATTTGGAGGAGCCGGAGGGTACGGGTGGGAAAAAGACAGAGAAGGCTGAGAGGTACCTGTTTAGAGCCATTACCTGGGGGAAGGAGCAAGGGGGCTGCCTTGGTGTTGGACCCAGCCCAGAACTGAGATTCTGTGAGAGCTGAACTCCAGGTGCTCTGTTCCCGGGGCAGATGAAGAGGCTAGTAGATGAACGGAGAGTTGACCATTGGATCACTACTGGATGATGGATGGACTCTGGTGGCAGGGGGTGGTGAAGGGAGACCTTTGCCTTTGTCCAGAGGCCTTTGCATCAGAGAGGGATGGGAATGGACCATTGGGGCTGGGTGATTGGATCTGACACATTATACCTTCTTTGACCAAGCCAAATGTACCCTGAGGGTGCATGGGGCAACTTTCCTTCTAGGCCCTTGTCAAATAGAACCAGTTCTTTCAAGAAACCTCAGGGCTGTGGTTTGGAAAGTGGAGAGAAAAGGGGACGAAAGGGAGGCTGTTGAGTTTGTGCATCTGGTTCTGGACCTCTAGAGGGCTGACAGGCTTCTCCCTCTTCCCTGGCTGCCCCCAGGAGGCTGGCCTGGACCAAGGCCTGGGAGGAAGACAGGAGGAAGACCTGGGCCCTGCTTGTGCCCTCAGGAGCTTAGGGTGTAATTGAGAAGATTCCCTCCAAACCATCAGGGACTCATACCAAGGAGCATCTGGGATGGGCTGGCAGGAAAGAACTGGCCCCTACCTGGAACCCGGATGGAGAACTATCTTGAACTGAAAGCCTGCTGTGTGCCAGGAATGGTCTAGCCTCTTGACCCACACTGTGAGGTCAGTATCGTCACACCTGTTTTATACAGGAGGGAATTGGGGCTCATGAGATTGAGGAATCTGTCGAATGTCACACACATCTTTAAGGGGCAGAGCAGACCACCACGAAATGAGCAAGCAGCGACTTGGGCCCTGATTTAGGTTTTCTCTCTGCTCTTGGTTGGTTTGGGAAAAGAAAATTCCAGTCGGCATGGAGATGGAGAGAGGCAAATAAATGCCACCAGTGGGAACTGAGATGGAAGGGTATTGAGGTTATCTTTGCCTCCAGGCAACAGAGTTTGGTCATAAAGTTTTATTATTTTATTGTTCATATTAATACTAATGATAGATCACACTTACTAAATGCCTTTCATCATGGTTTGATCCACTTAATGCCTCTAGGAAATAAATACGATCATTATCTCCAATTTTTGAGATGAGAAGATTGCCATACCAAGAGGGTAGGGAACCGGTGGCAGAGCTGGGATCTGGACACAGATGCCTGCTGTGCATGCAAAGCTCGTGTCTTCTAGGTTCGGTCCTGCTGCCTGTAGCTTAGTTCATGGACTGGGCCGGGCTGGGCTGATTTCAGCTGTAAAGACGCCAAGGTCAGTCTTTCCAAGCCGGGCATTGCTATCTGGCCGGGAAGATGGCTGGCTGATGATCTTTGAGCCTTTAAAGGACAGAGGTAGGCTCTGCTGGGGTGGGGACAGTGAAGAGAGAAGGAGGGAGACGCAGAAAGAGGTACATGGAAGAGCCCTCCCCGCTCACCCACAAGGAAACCCACAGACTCAGGAGTAGAGACGAAACCCCCATGATGTGTTTTTCAGAGACCCCAGCAGACCCTGTGAATCATTCTATCACGAGTGATATTTTACGATGGGTTAAATGAGACTCTGGGAGTCTGTATGGAATTAAAATAATTATTTGAGAAATCTCAAAAAGCACACACACACACACACACACACAAAAGTAAAAATTATACAAAATCCCTCCATTAAAGGAGATTATATATCATAAGATGTGAAAGCCATCTTACTGAGTATGTTACATAAGATGTGAAACCCCACTCGCAGAGGTAGCCGCTATGAAGGATGGAGTAAAAACTCCCTAAGATGCCCCATGCACTCACCATTTCCCCCAGGCCCATGAGCTTCCCCTGGTGACTGTCTCATTTTTCTATCAGCAGGTTCCAAGACGCCTTGCAGTCTCTCTGCTGCTTCTAAACTCAGATTCAAGTCCTGGGCTTAAAAAAAAAAAAAAAGTCTCTTGGATTTGCTCCTTTATTTTCTCACTGCCATCCTCCCCGGTTCAGGCTCTTCCTCTCACATCTGGTCTGTTGATTGGGTCCCCTCGAAGTTCCCCTCCCACCTCGAAGCATGTATGGGCACCAGACTCATCTGCCAAGAACACTGCTTCCAACACATCATTTTCCTGTTCTAAAATCTTTGATGACTCCCCGTCATTTGGAGGGTAATTCAGCTTGGCATTTGAAGTCAGTTGCGACCGACTTTTTCTACTCTTGTACCCACAAATACTTCCCGACTCCATGCTGCAGCCTGGCTGGTCGGCTCAGCACTCCTAGAGAACATGCTGCTGCTCCTGCCTGACAACACCCTTTCCCCACCTATCCAAATCTTGCCCATCCTTCAAGGCCCATCTCAAGGCTTTCTTTGTTTCTGCAAGCCTTCCCTGATTGTTTTAATTCACACTTATTACTCCTTCCCCTAAATGCCTGAACACAAGGAAGCTATACCTTGTGGTTCAGAGTACCCTGGTTGGAAGAGACCTTGGGTATGACCATAGAATAGTAGTGCCTAGCCTGGAGCCAGAAGATCTCCTAGAGTCTGTAAAGTGTACTGAGGAGTGGGGAGCTATTGTCAATATTTCAGAAAGCCTATAGGGAATTATACATATTTCATGATAAGTTTTCCCAAAGGAAACATTGAATTTCTTTGCTTGCGGCCAGAATTATATCATGCATTGGGTTTCTCGTCCTGCTGAATGACATTGGTTGTTTATTAAGAAAAATGGGGGGAAATTATGTTAATGTATCCTGGGAGGTAGACTCTAAAAAATCTGGAGTTTGTGGGGGCAGCAAGATGAGTAGAAAGGACCCTTGATGGTGAGAAAGTTGAAGTCATTGATGCTGCCCAGGCTCCTGGCCAAAGGAGGACTTCTCCCTGACGTTCAAATAGCCAACCACTACCCAACTCTAGTGATGGATGAGCTCGCTCTCTTACAGGGGGCCAAGACATTATTTGATTGTAGTAAATCTAAACCATCTTCCTCAGGACAGCCCTTCAAGTCTTTGAAGATAACTCAAAACCTCCATTGGCTTCTGGTTTCCTGTAGGCCAAAGACAAACTTTCTTCTGTGTTGTCTGAGGCCCCCCATACTAGAGCCTTATCTACTCCCACTACCCCCTTCACTTCGCCCTACCTCCTTATCTCTGCTCAGGACCCGCTTACCCTCCCTTGCTTCTCATTTGCACCTTGCTCTCTCCTTTCACTTACTGTTCCCTCTGCTTGGAACACGCTTGTCTGCCCTCTTTACCTACTGACTCCACTCCTCCTTAGAGCTCAGCTCCTAGGACACCTCCCCAAGGAAGTCTTTCCTGCGCACCGCCGGTATGGGAGCTTGCAGTCCTTTGTACCTATCCATCGCAGCGCTCATTATGGTTGGCATTTCTCTCATTTGTGTCCTTTGGTTGGAGTCTGTCGACTCTGGGCTATATCGTCCATGAAAGAGGGGCCTTGTTTGATTTCTGTTCCCAGTATATCCCTGTCATCTAGCACGGTGCCAGGGCCTATAGGCAATTCATTAAATATTGACTAATCGTGTTATTTTCTATTTCATGAGTCTGTGAGAAACAGGAAATGTGTACAAAAGCACCGCTTAAGGTATAATCAGGGCCTATAATAATTTTAGGAGTGATTACTATTACTGTTTCTTCGGTTATATTTTGATCTCCTCGATGGGTGCACACGTATACCCCCCGCCCCCCTGCCCCGTGCCTTCCTTCTGCTGGGCACTCCCTGGCTCCGAGTGGCTGGCTGCATACTAATGACCTAGTATGTAGACTCAGCTGTTTTTTCTTCCTCTTTCTGTTCTAACTGGTTGTCGACTAAAAAAATAATCTGACTAAATGAGGGCTAAATGTTTAATTTTACCCTTCCTCTCATTCCTTTCTTCCTTCAAACCTACATTTATTGATCACCTATTCTGTGCTAGACACCAAGCAATAACCAGGGACACAAAGATGGATGATGGACTCTCTGTTCTGTGATTATTTCTTGACATTAGAGGGTCTCCTGGGTCTCTCCCCAGATCATGCTCCTTTGATTACTTAATCATTTGATAATGCTCTCTCAAAATGGGGCCCCAGGATCTTTGCACTTGCTGTTCCCTCTGCCCGGAAAGCTCTTCTCTCAGACCTTCCTGTGGTTGGCTCCTTCTCTGTATATTCAGGTCTTGCCTCAAATGTCTTATCACAGGCCTCCTCTGACCACTCTCTACCAAATTACTCTGTTTTGTCCCCAGAGCACTTATTGTCTGAAATGATCTTGATATGTCTGTTATATTTTCTTTTTTTTTTTTTTTAAAGATTTTATTTATCTGACAGTGAGAGACACAGAGAGAGAGGGAACACAAGCAGGGGGAGTGGGAGAGGGAGAAGCAGGCTTCCCGCAGAGCGGGGAGCCCGATGCAGGGCTCGATCCCAGGACCCTGCGATCACAACCTGAGCCGAAGGCAGATGCTTAACGACTGAGCCACCCAGGCGCCCCTGTTATATTTTCTGTTGTCCACATGTCCCCTCATTAGAATGTATGCACCACGAGAGCAGGGGACCTGTTTTGTTCACTACTGTATCCTTGAAGCTCCAAGTAGTAGCAGCATATAGCAGGTACTCAGTAAATAATTGTGGAGGGACTGAATGTGATGTTCCCCTGATCCTCTGTCGACTCAGGCTGAGCCCATCCCCTCCTATGGTTTGGACAGCACACATCTACTGATGTGCTTGTTCTCTGATCTTTTTCAGGGTGATCAGCCGTGTGCCAGAGGCTAAGAAGTAACAAGTGTCTCCTCATCAGCCAAAAAAAAAAAAAAATGCTCTCCTTTTGTCTTAACCAAACCCAGCCTCTTTATCATGAGTCTGGCTTGCTGCTTTCTGCAACTATGACCAAAACTGCTCCCCAGAATTTACTTGCCTCCTGTCTCATTCCCTCAGGGCTCTACTTTGTGACTTTTAAGGTGACAATCAGTTAATCCAATAACAGAATCCTGCTAATGTGCTAATGGGAGAGGGTGGAAAAAAAAAGGCTCCCAGCTCCCTCCCCTCCCTTCTGACTCAGGTAACATCTGTGCCTTTAACAGCGCCCTTCTGGAGACAATTAAATAAATGCTTTATTGAAACAATAAAATTAATAGGGGTCTCATGGAACTCAATGAAAGGTTTTTAAAAATTAACTTCATTGTTTTTTAAGCTTCAAATTAAGCTTTGCTAGGCAAGGGGTGGGGCAGGACCAAATTACATTAAAGTAGGTCCCTGCCCACAGGACCACCCTTGGGGGTTTGAGATCCTAAGCCTGAGCTTTCCCTGGGGAATGGCCACTGCTGCCATTCTGGGGTCCTGGCTCTAATGGGCCCCCACAGTAAGAGGAGAGGTTTTTCTAGATCGTAGGCTTGGTTCTGTTGCTGGGAGTCTGTGACCTTATAGATTGATTAACTCCATGAGATTTGGGTGCCCTAGGTCAGGGATCCCATCAAAGGAAATGTCATGATGACATTTGTCATGTTGATTGAATGAAACATTGCACATTGGGAATACTCTTTCTGCCAGGAAGTGGGTGGGACAAGTGTCTGGTTCTTCATTTCTCTGGATCCAAGTCCATCCACCCTACCGTATTGCCTCACAAGCCTCACAACCCCTGCCCAGCCTGGTAACCCGTGGTCACCTGTTTTTCCCTAGGAACCATTTTTCAGCCTCAAGAAAAGCCTGAGAAGTCAGATTTTGTCAAATCAGAACCTGAGGCCAGAGTTTTTGGAAAATCTGTGGGTGGTTCTGCTGGTGGGGTCTGGGGATCAGGTGTGATGTGGGACCAGAGGACATCCTCATGAAGGATTTGCCCGGCCTGGAGGGTGATGGGACCCTGGATGGGGAAACTCCCATGAAAGATATGGTTCTCTGTCCAGATGGATAGAGCTGGCATAAGACTGTCTTCAGGACTCCTCATTATTCCTATCAAGGTAGCACATTGATTCAAACCATCTGTGGGCTTGTGAGGTCTGATTAGACTTGGCGTTTCCAACCCTGGGCTCCCGACTTACGCCCTATGTGAGTGTGAGGAGCAGGCTGGAGGTGCTGTTGAAGTCCAGGGTGGACCCTGTCTCTGAGCCCCAGACTCCTTGCCCCCAGTGGCTCAGGGCACATGCAGCTCCAGGCCCCACCCCTCTCCTGGGCTGCCGACAGGCACTGGGAGGGGTTCTGAGCCAAAAACCAGAAGGCTTCTGCTTCCAGCTCTGCCCTTAACTAGTGGTGTGACTTAGAGCAAGTTGTTCAGTCTTTCTGTGCCTCCGTTTTTTCATCTGCAAAATGGGGATAATGATACCGCCAGTGATTGTTTCGAGGATCAAATAAGGTGCCAGTGTGAATCACTTTGAAGTGCGTGAAGAAAGGATGGTACAAAAGTTGTTGTTTTCATTAAGGGTGTTCCTATTGTCAGAGAACAGGGCTCTCTTGCCCTGGAGTTGCTACCAGGTTCAGGACATCTCCGGGCTCTGGGAGCGTGAAGCTTTTGGGGGGTTTTGTTTATTAACTCCTCTGTCCCCACACTTCCTCTAGAGGGCTTCTACCCTCTTTCTCCTCCACCACCCTCCTAGTCTCCCAGACTGGAGACGTTAGAGGTGTCTTTGACTCATCCCGCTCCTTTATCCTCTTATATCTATTCTGTCAACACATCTTTTTCTTCCTTTGAAATCTATCCCAGACTCACCTTTTCTTTCCTGATCCCACTGCCATCACCTTTGTCTAAGCCATCATTACTGAGCTTCCTCAGGAGCTCCCCAGCTGGCTTCCCTCCTTTGCTCTCCTTCCCTCCATCCCCTCTTGCACGAGGGGCTGCCAGATTAATCTCCCCAAGGGCCACTTTTTATCAGGCCCCTCGCCTGCTCAAGAGAGCTCAATGGCTCCCTAATTATCTCATGAAGGCCCTGCTCCCTTATGCGCTTTCAAAGTCTTCCACTCCTCTGTTACATCTGCTCCATGCACCTGACTTCCCATAGTCCCCCTGCACGCACCCCCCCTCTACCAACAGACCCATTTCCATACTGTCCTCCAAAGACGCTGTCCCAGTTCATGCTTCTGTGCCTTTGCCCGGGCCCATTTCCCTGCTTGGGGTGGGAACCCCTTCTCCTGTAGCTTCTCCTGCTTGCTGTCAATTCTCTCCATTCTGTAGCATCCAGCTCAAGTCTGTAGCCACCGCCCCTCCCCAGAACTTTCTTAGGAGGTTGTCTCATGGGACTCTCTCTCCGTTCCATGTATCCTAAATTCTTCTTGCCTATATTTTGCAGTACTGATTCTCTTTTATTTCTTGTCCCCCTGCCTGCCTCCCTTACCTAGATTATAAACTCTTTGAGGGCTGAGACCCTGTCTTGCCTGTTTCCCGTAACATCTAATCAAAGGCTGAGGCCCTGTAAAGTCTTGGTTGATGGTGTGGACAAAGAGGTCTGCTTTGGTGCATGGAGACTGAGTGTGGAGATTGTCTATTCTAAATAGAGATTTGTGTCTCCCCTCCACTCCTCCCCCACCCCCTTGCTCTTCAGAGCACCCCCCCACACACACACAACGTCTTCATCCATCAGTAATAAAGCAGGAACAATAGGGGGTTTCTTTCTAATTAAAGGGAGCAGTTAGTGTTTCTACTTCAAAGCCCTGGGAGAGAAGACTTTTGTTCTTCAGGCCTGGGAGCTCTGGGAGCCCGGGGTTGGGTGGGGAAGTGGAGCTCCAGGCCCAGCCAAGCATTAAGCTCCTGAACCTGAGATCCCCTCGTTTGCAGGCAGAGAAGCTCAAATTTAAAACAACAACGTAATTTAGTAACTTCGGCTCTGATAAAACAGTTGGGGGAATTTCTTCTCTCCTAGCGTCTGAAGCCAATGTTATTACAGGTGTGTGTGCTTGTCTCTCCCACACCCTAGCAGGCCCTGTCGCCCCGCCACACACGGCACACACATGCGCCACACCACATACTCCCACATGTGTGGGACTCACAAAGCGTACACGGCGCTCGTGTAGGGGGCACGTCTCCTCACCCCGATTCCCAGGACTCTCCAGCCTGCACTATCCCACACACCCACCCAGTTCCTCTCACACATATTATGTCTCCACCTCTAAGTGCGGAGCAACAAGGCACTCTGGCTCAAGAACCGTCCATTATCTATTCAGCTGCAAGTCAGCTTGGCAGAGAGGTGTTCTATTCCTCTGACACACACCTCTCTCCAACATACACTGGCCACAGACTGATCCTCTATGCTAGGCCCAGACTGAGTCCTGCCCTGAGACTGAAGTGGCCCGTACCTCTGGCCACGGACTGAGACCCCAGAGTGGCCATAGAGGGTGTCCTGTCAGTAGACCCAAGAAAGAGCATGGAATGGGTCCTTGGTCTAACAAATCGTCTTGAAAATTTGATCCATTGATAAGGGAGGTGGGAAGAGAGAGCTTTTGGTTTAGTTCCACTGCTGAAACTGCAAAGCCCACACTGTCCATCCATTCATCTTATATTGATCACCTATTTTCTTTGCAGTATAGTGGTGAGCAAGGCCAAATATGGGCCCTGTCCTCAAACATCTCTGTTAGATTAATAACATGGGTTTTGGCATTTTATGATCCTGTGTTCGAGTCCCCCCCCCCCCTTCCCCCCCGCTTTGATTTACTAGCTGGGTCACTTTGGACAAGTTACTTAACCTATCTAAATCTTGACTTCCTCGTAGGTAAATTGGGCACAGAGTGTGACCTCTAGGGATCTAGGGACGTTAAAAGGATTAAAGGAGGTCATGTAGCACGTGCTAACCCAGTGCCTGGGACATAGAACATGCTCATTAAATACTGATGCTTCATTTAGTTGTTACTCATTCTGGGGGGGATATAGGCATATATACCTAAAATTACAGAACAGCATAAGATCTGTCCTGGTTACAGGTACCAGGTGAAGGAGGAGCCCAGAGGAGATCTGGGGCTGCTGGGGATATCAGGGAAGGCTTTTGTGGGGGTGAGGTTTGGGGGTAGGGGTGGAGGCAGCCCTTGGATAGAGGCGAGAGGGAGTAGGAGTTTGCTTGGATGACCAGGCCTGTTGGGTCCAAGGGGAGGAAATAACATGCACGTTGCCCTGGGGTGAAGAATGGCATCCCCCTGCAGGCTACGCTGGTATATTTGGACCACCGCAGAGAGGTACTAGTCCCATGACTCACTTAATCAACACATGCCACTAAACTGATGAAGGTGAGAACACTCTAAGCATCCAGGAGGGTCTCAAAGTGCATTTGATGATGATGGTGGATGGTAGTGGCGACACAATGCTGTGATTTTGGTAAAGTGGTAACATGATTTAGAAGTGGATGGCTGAGGCCTTCCGGCTGCACGTCTTCTCTCTGTTCTGACCTGGCCTTCTCTTCTTTTCTCTCCTGATCCCAGCCCCCTATCCCCCTTCTCCACGCGCTTTCGTCTCTGTGGAGCACAGAGAGACACCCTTGTCCTGGCCGCTGGTGTCCCTCATCCCGCTAAGGCCCCTTCAGCTGAGGCCTGGTCTGGCCGGACCGAGGGGGGCAGTTTCCGCACACACGTGATGCCGCCAGCGTGGGGCAAGGCTGCCCTGCTGCGGCCTTGCTTGCTCTCCTGATTATTTCTCCTTAATTGAGCGTAAAGAATGTGAGGAATGTGGAGTAGACCACATGAGGAGGGCTGCTGCAGCCCCCTCCAGGATCTGGGATTCTGAGCTCTGGATGGGAGAAATGCAGATGGCCACTGAGCCTCACAGAGTGTGTCATTCCTGGGGCTCCCCCCCACGCCACCCCACTCCCCATGGTGGTTAGTCCACTTCTCCAACCTTTGATCGGTTTCTTCTCTGCTCTGGGGTTTTCTTTCTTTACTTTCTTCCTTCTCTCTGCACAAAGCATTTCATTTCTTTGTGAAACTGGCCATGATCTCTCTTCCCAGGCACCCACTTTGACTTACACTCAACTGACCCTGATAATCCTTATGCGTCTGTAATGGATTCCACGTAGACCTCTAGAAGCTCTCCACTCTCCTCCGATGGAAGAGGGAAAAGCAATGATTGCGGCTACTCCTTGGCCTCGGTCGGCTGCTGGGAATCCTGCGTCCAGTCTGTGGGAAGATGTGAGTGCAGGTGTGAAGGCCGGCTGCTTGCCCGTCAGGAAGGCAGCCAGGTGGGTCCCAGCTGGGGCGCTTCCTCTGCCCCCTCAGAGGAGTCCGGCCTCCTGTCTTCTCTGGTGGAGTGTGACATGGAGGAGAAAGCACAGGTTGAAGACTCAGCCCTGGGTTGTGTCCTGGTCTGGTCCTGGGGTCTGTGCGCAGTGTGACTTCAGGGGAATTTCTTTATCCTCTCTCAGGCTGTTATGTCATTTTTATTTATTTATTTATTTTTAAGAGATTTTATTTATTTGACAGAGAGAGGAGCACAAGCAAGGGGAGTGGCAGAGGCAGAGGGAGAAGCAGGGTCCCTGCAGAGCAGGGAGCCCGATGCGGGACTTGATCTCAGGACCCCAGGATCATGACCTGAGCTGAAGGCGGACACTTAACCAACTGAGCCACGCAGGCGCCCCTGTTAGGTCATGTCTTAGAAGGATGGTGGTGTTTCCACACTTGTAGGGTGGTAAAGATGAAATTCGATGTGCTAAACCTTGTGAAGCACATAGTAGGTGCTCAGGAGGTATTAGTTTGACCCTTTGGAGGAGACTGAAGGAGGGGGTGAGTTTTACTAAAAGACGTTTAGTTTCCTGCGGGAAATGCAATAGGCCATCCCTAGAGATCATCAATGGGGCAGGGTGACCCTGAGAAACCCGGTCCTAGGACTTCCACTGAGAGCAGTGCAACGGTTAGGGGACTTGGCAGTCCTGGTGCCGTGGCTCAGGCTCCTTACCAGAGGACAGTCTCAGCTGTCTACCTCCATCTCCCTTCCCCTCCTCCTCAGAGGCCTGACCAGAGGCAATGTTGATTCTGCAATGGGAGGGGTTCAGGGTGTATTTAAAGACAAACTTCCTGCCCAGGAGAGAAGTTCTGTGTTGTTACAGCTAATCTTCCCAGAATAGTTGAGTGTGGGCTGATCTTATTTTCACAAATAGGACCGGGATTGGGGCTGGCTGGGGTGTAGGCTACACTCACCCAGAGGCGGAGGCTGGTCAAGGTGGTCCTCCGTGGCCTCTTCCTACCTCGACTCTGGGGGCCGCCCTCAGCCTCCCACGTCCTCCACTCAGTGGTAGGCAGCTGCCTAGCGTGCTCTGAGAGTGGCAAGGCTGAGAATGCACCGATTATATTCTGCAACTTCTGGAAAGTTCCTGCTGTTAGCGATTTGCAAACCTCCTGAGATGAAAATTCAGAACAAAGTGGAAAGTAAATGGGCCTCATGAGCGGTGGTGTAGGGAGCTGTATCATTGGGGGTGTTTATGCGCAGGGGCCCCTGAGGAGGGCCATGGGCCCCTTCATCTTTATGGCGCCCGGAATGCTGGGTATTAGCGGGGCTTAGGACGGAGGCTAACCTGCGGGGCTGACACTGGCATTTCCCTCCATTTTGTGGAGGCAGAGCACATTACCTCCCTCCCCTCTGTGGCAGGAGGTGCCCAAGGAGAACTGTGGGGCCACCAGCGGAGAAGGGCCCCAGTGAAGCCGATTCTGTGGCTGGAGGCCCCAGGCAGCAGGAGTTGGCAGAGAGTGTAATGAATCTTGGGTAGATGAAGGCAGAGGATTCATCTGCAGGAATCCAGGTTCCCCAAGACCAGGCTGAGTCTTTTCACGAAGTCAGACGCTAGACCACTCTCCTCCTCAGAGCTGCACCCCTCCTGGAGTCTAGAATGTACAGAATTGTGCACTGTCTCCTCCCCTCCAACCCCGCATCCCCATCTGGGGCTGCATTCCTGTTCATAGTCACAGCAGCCCCACAGCGGCCATGGCTGAGCCACATCTGGGGCTCTGATGGCCACGTCTGCAGCCGCCCCTCTCGGAGCTCGTTATTTCCACCCTGACTTTTATCTGCATCTGTGGAATCTGGAGGGGATCTGTGGACAGTGGCTTCCCAGCCCCAGATGCCGTCAGTTTCTAGGGGAAGTTGGAGAGGACCCCATGTCACTAGGCCCAGAGGAGCTGCTCTGATGGGCTTCAGTTGAGGGTGTGGCTCCCACCTCTCTGCAGTCATGGATTCCCGGCCCTTGCGTTCCAGGCAGAGCAAGCGGGAACAATCCACCGCGAGCCTCACACCTCACTCCCCAGGCCCTCTCCCCAGCCCCCAGCCGTCCCCCCTTGTCCTACTCTACCTATGCCTCTTACCCGTCTTCCTTCATGAGCCACTGTATTTATCATTGCTAATGATTCCAGGCTATGGCTCCCAAATGCCCAGTGGGCTGGTGGCAGAAGAGAAAGAGCACCCGTGTTGCATGTGAGAGGGAGATAAATGTGGGGTGGGGGAGGCGGGAGACCAAGACAGAACTGGGTACAGGTGGCTTCTGGCTCTCACAGGGGTCCCTGGACTGGTTCAGAAAGGCTGCAGGTAATGTCAACATGCAACGCTAGGGGCAAGGCTTGTGTGGCCAACATGTTCTATATTTATGGACCAGGAGGACCCGTGAGAGGACTTCTGGCTTTCGAGCCAGAGCACCTTGGGCTATAGGCTGGGTCTCTCAGCCAGCCTCTGATTCAGCTTCTTTATGTCCAGAGTTCCCTGGCTGGGTTGCCTTTTCAAGACTGTAGGAGAGTGGTGGGGGTGTGCGGCATACTGAACAATTCTTGATGTAGTCCTTCATGGTCGGACAGACACCCTGGCCGTAGAAACCCTGACCCAAAGCCTGACTCAGGAAGGGATAGAGGACTCCAGAGAGCTGGTACCTTTCCTCTGGACTGGCCCAGACCTGCTGGTGTCCTGGGAACTTTGCAGGTTGGTGTCCCCTGAGTGAGGTCCTCCAGGATGAGGGAGGTAGACCCCCTGTAGGCCTCCCTCACTGGCCTAGAGGAAACTAGGGTTTGGGGCAGAGAAAAGAAACTGGAGAGGTCTTGAATGGGGCTGTGTGTGAGAGTATGAACAAGCTCCATCTATAAGTGTGTGTATGTTGGGGGTGGGGGGAGAATAAACCACTTTGTTTAGAAGGCTGTCATCCCTGTCCTGATTGAGGACTCCCCTCACTGTGGCTCCGGGAACTTGTGACTTAGAATGGCATTCCCCAGGACGTATCAGAGTATCAGCTGAGCCCAAGTTAGAGGTGGCTGATCAGAAAGTGTACCCCAAAGTGGCGGGGTGAGGGCCATGGTGGTAGAGTCCTCAGTGATTCTACGGGGAGTTTATCAGGTGTGGGGTTGTTCTTCTTGATCAGAAGCCTCCCAACCCTGCTATGATTCTCTCCAATAGCTTTCCAGGCTCTGTGACCTGAGAGCCAGCTCTCAGTATCGGAGCGGAGCCCCTCATTTGGATCTCGTCTGATAGAGTGTGTTTTGGCTTCTACAGCAGCCATAAGGGTCTCCATGCAGACAGAGGACATCCCTGGTAAGGCTCCACAGTCACCCCATGAAATCTAGCCGATGGGAGCCGTGACTCCACCAATCACATTCAGGACTGGTGGCACTTTCCTAGGTAACCAGACTGATCTTTCTGAGCCTCAGTGCTCTTATCTGTAAAATGGTAGTCCTAGTAATGCCTGACTCATAGGGTTGGTATGTAATAAGCTTTTTCTCTGTTATTACAGTGCCTAGCACCTCATCAATGCTTGCTGTGTGTTAACTCTTACTGTTTGTTAATCCCCACTCCATCACCTATGTGGGCCAGGCTTATGATTTACGCAGATCGGGGTGAGAATGTGGAGCTGGGGCTACAGTAGGGTTTGGGGTGAGGGTACAGGCTGGGATTGCATTTAGTGATTTTGAATAGTGTTTGGGTTGAGACTGGTTTGGGGTCCCCATGAGGCATGGGCATTAGGATTGAGCTTGGGGTTAGGACAAGGTTTGGGATGGAAGTTCCTAGAAAATTTGGGTTAGGGATGGAGTGGCTCTTAAGGAAGGCTTTTTGTCAAGAGTAGAATGATTACCTCCCAGCATGAACTCAGGAGACACAGCGGGGCTCTGGAAGTCCAGCTTCCTGAGGGGGTGCTCTGGCCTGCAGAGACCCAGAGCTTTTCGTAGGCTAACCTTCACCCCCTCAGGCTCTCTGGGGTGGAGAGAGCAGCATACAAGGTCGGGGCCTTTCAGGGGAGCCTGGGGAGATCAAGGCTGGAGAGAATGTGGGGAATGCACTGTGGCCTTCTGGGTAAGTTCCATGGCTCCAACATAGTAAGCTCTGCCCCCCCCAACCCCGCCACGCTCCCCATGTGCTCACCTACTGGTCTCTGATTCCAGGGTTCTTTGGCCTCCCTTGCACATCTCCCACCCCAACCCCCACCTTCCTCCCAACCTCCACCTCTGTGGGGACGTAGGACACAAAGGCTGGATCTTTCCACAAGCCCCATCCTCCTCTCTTGCCTTTCTCCCTCCCAGGGCTGGCAGAGGCCAAAGAAAACAGAGTGCTGCCCCAGCTCACTCTCACTCTCTCCCTCACTTCCTGCTCCGGGAAGATGGTTTACTCCCTCCCCCGGCCTGGCTCGGGACCTGGCCTTGGTGTCAAGTTTCACCAGAGCTTCCAGAATCAGAGGCCCTCCCTGGGCTCAAGCTGGACCCCTCACCTCTCTCCGTGTCACCTCTGTTGCGTCTTTTCTCCTTCAACCCAGGGCCCTGTGTCCCAATCTCCCTGTAAGTAAAATTTTGTTCTTCAGGTGGTGGAAGAATCCAGTGGAAGGAAGGTTTTATCGGGAGTAGGGGGCATATAGGATGAGAGAGGGGTAGAGTGGGGACGGCTGGCTGCCGTGCCAGATGGAACTCTGGGGATGGGTGAGGGAGTCCTGTGGACGCAGGGACCGAGTCCACTTCCCTTCAGGCCTGCTGACCCAGTAGAAACAGCTCCTCTTGCAGCCCGGTAAGGATGATGCTCCTGGGCCTGAGCAATAGTGTGGCCCTGGCCAGTGGGCAGCCTTGAGGACCTTCCCCAGGGTGGCCTCAGAGGGCCAAGCAACCCCAGGTCCATTTGTGGCCAGCTCGAGAGACACATCTCCCTCAGAACTTCCTGATTTCTGGATCCCTGCTCAGGGAAGTCTCAAGTCCAGCTACCCTCCCCAAATTCTCAAATCCCAAAGAGGGGATTCTCAGCCTCTTTTCCTCTGCTCTGGGTAGAGCTTGGTCACAGAGCCCCTCAGCTTCTGAGAGGCCTGTGGGGGTTCTGAAGCCCTAGCCCTCTGCCTACCCCGCAGACCTACCCTCTCTCTCCAACAGCAGGCCTCTCTTCGGGGCCCAAACTGTCCTTCCTTCGTTCTTCTTCACTTGCCTTCCCCGGCTTCCCAGCCCAGAACGTGGGTTCCCTTCAAGTTACTGCTCAGTTGACTCAGACAGAAGTTAAACATATAGGCCCTGGTGTCACACCCCCTGGGTCTGAATACTCGTTCTGTCACTCACCAGCTGAGAAAGCTTGGGCAAGACACTGGACACCTTATGTGTAAAGTAGGGCTGATGACTCTATCTACGGCGCAGGGCCTAATGTTGTGAGGATTTAAGCCAGGTAATGCTGGAATGCATGTAAAGGACTTAGTGTAGCGCCTGGTACAGAGCACACATCTGACAGGTGACAGCTCTTATTATTACCATGTCTTGTGATCACTCATCTGCACCTGAAGGCAGTTCCAGAGAGACTGCCGAGGGATGGTAAAGACTGAGGACATACTCTCCACAGGACTGCTTGGCAGGTGTCCTGGTCTGCCTGTCTACCACTGTGTAATACCTATCCCGGCATTTAGCACGAAGTTAGGTGTTCTTTCTTTCCAACTCCCTCCCTCTTTCTTTTCTGCACTTAACCACTTATCAAGAATTTACTCTGGGGCGCCTGGGTGACTCATTCGGTTGAGCGTCTGACTCTTGATTTGAGCTCAGGTCATAATCTCACGGTTGTGGGACTGAGCCCCGCTCAGGTTCTGCAATGAGCATGGAGCCTGCTTAAGATTCTCTCTCTCCCATCCCTCTGTTCCCCCTCCCTGCAACTTGTGCACACGCTTGGTCTCTCTAAAAAAAAAAAAAAAAGAAAGAAAGAAAGAAAAGAATCTACAATTCTACTCTGGCCCAATTCTGGGCTAAGGCACTGAAAATACCATAGTAGATAAGGAGCGACAGGTTGAAGTCTGATCTTGGGGAAGGGGCAGACAAGCATGTAAACCAGACAAAGCAATTTGGTATCTTAGGTGCTGTGATAGAAGGATGTCCAGATATAGTGGAACATAAAAGGGCTGAGTTAGTAAAGCTTCAGAGCTCAGGGGTCTGGAGTGGGCTTTTAGGCAGAGGGGATATTTGAACAATGATGGCGAGGTGAGAAATACCACATTTTATTGGGAGTATCTTCCCCAGGTTGGAGTTGAGGATTAGGAACCTGAACATGGAATCTGTGGAGAATTTATTTCCTTTGAAGGACGCTAGAAGAGCAAACGTTGCTTGCTCCTTCTGGAGTTCAGCTAGGAAAGCTCTTCCCCCAGTAGCTTATCTGCCTCTTTTCCTTCAAGTCACTCAGTTACCCTCTTCCCAGGGAGGCCTTTCCTGACTAGCCTGTTCTGAATGGCAACCTGCCCCTCCTCCACAGCTCTTTCCGCCCCATCCTTCAGTTTGCTTTATTTTTCCTCCATGGCCCTTATTGCTATCTAACATTTCATATATTTTGTTTGTTTTGTTTTGTTCGTCTCCACCTACCAAAAGGTAAGCCCCATGAAGACAGGATTTTTGTCAGTTATTCACTACTGTATCCCCAGTGCTTGAACAACCTGGCACATAGTAGGGGCTCAAGAAATATATGTCAGATAGGCACTCATCCCTTGGTTCATGCTGGAGACATATCTGGCCATGTCTAAAATGGGTCAGGTATGGTGCTGGCGAGCTATAGCCAGTGATCCGCAAATGTTAATTGACATGCTAGCCACATCAGGGCCACTTTAGGCACCTGTCACATATACAGATCCTGGAATTACACATAAAACCTAATGAATTAGAATCTCCACAGGTGGATGCTGCATTTTAAGCAAGGATGCTTGGTGATTTGATGTGCACTCGGGTTGGAAATTACAGCTAGACAATCTGGAAAATAGAACATGCTTCCTTCATCAATAAGAGAATCAGGAAGGGACCCAGAGAGACCAATCATGAGGCTATGGTTATATAGTCCAGCTCAGAAACAATGGTGGCTTTGACTCAGGTTGAGGCCTTTGAGATGGAGAGAAGTAGATGGATTTGGGGAATATTCAGGAGCTGAAAACTTGAGATGAGTTGCATATGGTGGGCAAGGAGAGGAGGCATCAAGAATGGGTTCTAGGTTCTAGGCCTGTCCAGACGCATAGATGGAGGTGCTGTGTTCAGATGAGGGACCCTGGAAGAAGATCCAGTTTGGGAGGTAGGATTATGAGTTTAGTCTCACGTATACTGAACGTAAGGTGCTTTTGGCAACCTGAGGGGAAATATCAAGTCAGTAGTTATATGCCCAGGCCAGGAGGTTTCCAAAGCCGGTCTTCTGAAAACATCATGTTCAGAATGGAGGTTGTTGATTTTGAACTAAGCAAGAAGACTGAGGTCAAAGGAGTGAACATGGGCTACTTCAGCATCTTTATCTGTCATGTTAAGAGATACACAAACATATATAGTTTCCATTGTGAGAGGCAAATAAAATAATGGGACTTAAAATAAAATTACATGTGCCCTAAACTAATTATGCTAAAAAAAAAAAAAGCAGGAACTATACAACTGTAACATGCATGGGTGGTTGTTATTCAAAGATTTAAATCTTGCTGACACCAATATGAAATGACGGGCTGTGATTCATAGGGAAGGTAATGTGATTTCTGCACATGGGCTCTGACCTTGGGCGCCCCAGCCTGAGTTTGGAGAGTGGGTCTAATTGAGTCAACACTGGGCTGGGTGGGGGTGGGGTAGAGATACAATGTCTGCCAGGACTGTGGGAAGAACAATCTTACTGCACTTGAAACAGAAGGAGAAAATGGGCCACCAGACAAGAGGTCGTTCCCATAGAAAGGGGTTGGGGAAAGCAGGATGTGTCAAGCTTCCCCGGCTTGGCCCAGGGGACATCAACACAGACTGCGAAGAACATGAGCAGCCTGGTGAGCAGAGAGTGCCCATTATTTTGGGGGTGAGGGATGTATCACTGACATCTCCTGAGTGAAGGGAAACTTCCCTCAACTGCCCTTTGTTCTAGTGCTGGGCCCTCCAAACAGGCTTCTGGGGAATAGAGCACCCTTTCTCAGCACTTGGAGAACAATAACAGAGAACATTCTTAGAAGCCCTTGCATGCATTATCTCATTTAATTTTCCTGACAACTAATGATACAGGTTACTATTATTTTCTGGGTATTACAGATGATAGAACAGGGCCACGGAGGCTAATTCATTTACCCAATGTCACATAGGTAGTGAGAGCTGGGCTTCGTACCCAGGCAGCTGGGCTCAATCTTTCTTCCTTCCACTTGCATACCCAGCTGGTGGTTTTGGATGGGGGTTTGAGTCTCCTGGTCCCTGGTGAGGGTGTGAGGCATCAGTCCCAAGTCATTTTTATTTTATTTTATCTTTATTTTTTTATTTTATTTTTAAGGATTTTATCTATGTATTTGAGAGAGAAAGAGAGCGCACAGAAGCACGGGGGAGGGGCAGAGGGAGAGGGAGAAGTAGGCTCTCCATTGAGCAGGGAGCCAGCCTTGGGGCTCGATTCCCAGGACACCTGAGCCGAAGGCAGATGCTTCACCGACTGAGCCACCCAGGCGTCCCCCAAGTTAATTTTATAAATTGGTACTCTTGTTGCTACAGCTGCCCTGTGAATTTTGCTAATCTGGATCTGCTGCTGAAAGACCTACAGAAGACCATCTGACTTCTGTCCTGAGTGGCATGGGCCAGAAGTGGAATAGGGTCTCTTAACCTAATTGCTGCTCCTGGCGGTGGGTCTAGTGCCTTGCACGTGGATGGCACTTGAGATTCTTTCCTGTGGGACTGAATGAACTGAAGGCATCCCTGAGGGACTCTAAGGGCACCTCCTGGCTGTCCCCTGCTAATGGCCCCCAAAGAAAAACATGGCACTGTTTTTGACAATTTTTCGCAAATTTTCAATATTCAGAAATTTTTTCCCTCTCAGTTGCAAACTCAGACTGTCTAAATGAACATTTGTTAACAAATCTTCATACTTGTGCTATAAACATAGTTATGGAAGAAAAAAAAAATCTACTCCCAGTTGTAAATGGAACCAAAAATGCACACAGAATGTGGAACAAGACCAAGGCTTTCAGTGTAATCACTTTTGGGGAGAAAAATTTCCAAAAGGATTTCTCCCCCCTCAGAAGTTTTCAAATGGAAGGAAAGTAGACATTTTGCAAACTCTAAATTTTGAATGGCTGCAAATGTCTGTAATTTGGAGTCATTTTTTGGAGGCTATATTTCCATATTGCCCACTGGAATGATAACAAACTTGGGGAAAGAAAAGGTTTCCAGCTCGATGGCTTCAAAATGTCCTGTGAGCAGTGTGATGATGGCTGAAGGCAAGGTTTCACGAATCAAACTCCAAGCCAACAGGGCTATTCACTATTTTAATGCTATTATTATTTGTTCCATCTTCAATTTTGAAATAATTATAGATTCACAGGAAGTTGCAGAAAAATGTACAAGGGCTTATGTACTTTTTACTCAGTTTCCGTCAATCTTGGGTATTTATTTTTAATCAAAGAAAAATAAAAAGTGGCTTAGGCTTATGTACTTTTTACTCAGTTTCCCTCAATCTTGGGTATTTATTTTTAATTAAATAAAGAAAAATAAAAAGTGGCTTAGGCAAGCTTTCAAAGGACGTAATTTATACTTGAAAGACGGCATTGATTTAAACAATGAGGGGAAAAGGTATTTTTGCCTAACAAACTAATTTGAAGAAGTAAAAAATGTATTTGAGAATGTTATTATTATTATTATTTTTGAAATGTTGAAGTTGGTCCACATTTCTAGGTAATCGAACATTTGAGCTCCTCCTCCTTCCAGCCCTATGTCATCTGAGGCTATGGGTCCAGCCTCATCTTCAACTAGTCATTGTTTTCAACATTCTCAATGCAGCTCTTTAGCAGTTAAAAATATTAGCTCCTGTAGTGGAAAGTTAGTAAAAAATACCATAGAATAGAATAGAATAGAATAGAATAGAATAGAATAGAATAGAATAGAATAGAAGGTCTGGGGTAGCCATTACAATTTCAGTGCTATTTTAGGGTCAAATGGAGTTCTCAGGCATTTTCAGTAATGTAATTTCTTTCATTTACGGCAACTGATAACTTTATGGAGAAATTCATGGCAAGGGAAATGACTAATTTACGGCATTTGTATATGTCACTCTCTCCCCCTCATCTCACTTTTAGTTATTTCACTCACATTTGTGTCTCCCAATTTTGGGGGGAAAGAATGACAAGCATTTACCAACTGAAAGGGTCTGCCCAGTCCTTCTTCTGCGTGAGGGACATTCCATGCAAAGCTTTTCTGATATCATGCTCTTTTGTCCACCTCTCTCAAAAAATCATTTACTAACATGAATCTCAACATTTTCTTCAAATTGTAATTGGTTCTAAGAGAAGATTCAATAGGATGTCTGTAGCATTCACCCACGTATTTGTTTCAAGTGACTTTTTATTTATTTTTATTTTTTTATTTTATTTATTTGACACACAGAGAGAGCACAAGCAGGGGGAGCGGGAGAGGGAGAGGGAGAGGGAGAAGCAAGCTACCCCGCTGAGCAGGGAGCCTGATGCGGGGCTTGATTCCAGGACCCTGAGATCATGACCTGAGCCCAAGGTAGACACTTAACCGACTGAGCCACCCAGGCTCAGTGACTTTTTAGATGATTATTTCTTAGGACTCCTATTGGAGGTGAAAGTATCACGCAAATTGATTGGTGGCGAGGCTTTAACTTCAGAGAAATCTTCACTACCCTCATTTTAAAAAATTCATCAGTAATGAAACATAACCTTATGTTTTGCAGAGTTTTTTGGAGAGCCTGATCTTTAGCCACTCAAAATCACAAGACGTTAAAAACCTAGAAGTGATTGAAAACTACTCAAATGCCCAGAAAAGGCAATTGTGGCATATTCATACCAAAGAACACTATACAGCAATGTGAATGAAAGAACTGCAATCATGTGCATGGAAAAAAAACAGATGACTTGCAAACATAACATTGAGCAAAAAGGCCAGACAGCACTAACGCTGTTTGATTCCATTTATATAAAGTTTTAAAATAGGTAAAACTAACCAGTGGTGTTAGAAGTTAGCCTTTGGGGCATGGGGTGAGGTAGTTCTGCCAGAGGAACAGCAGAGGAGATTCTGGAATGCTGGGAATGTTCTGTTTCTTGACCTTGTTTACCTGGGTATGTTTGATTTGTGAAAATTCATCAAACTACATACTTAACAATTTTTGCACCTTCACTGTGTAAGTTATACTTCCATAACGCATTAGAAAAAAAGGTAGTATGTGCAATGGGATTATGGGAGAGACTGGGTCGCTGGCAGGCATCCCAGCATCCTTCACTGCAGACATGATGGCGGCCTCTATTCAATTCTGTCTCAGACAGGGTGGCGGATGGTGGGGAGGTGGGGTAGGCTCCATGGAGACAGCATGGATGATCTCTAATTATACTTTTCCTTTTAGAAAAAGGAATTTTTTTTTTCTCCAAAAGAGGGACTTTAAATGATAGCTCGTAGAAGAACCTCCTTTATGTCATCTGCTCTTGGAATACTTTTCTCACTGACAGATCCCACACGCACTCCCCCTGCTCAGCACCCTACCGCCTGACAGGGAGGGGTGGTGGCGTCCACAAGGCTCAGAGTACCATGGAACTGGCTTCAGACCTCAGCTCTACTTCTCACCAGCTCTGCCCCCTTGGGTACCGTCTGTTCTCTAAGCCTTAATATCCACCTCACAGGTCGACACCGTGAGGCTTCCCAGGGGACACATGTCTGTTACAATGCCCGATGTGGGGCAGGCATTTGAGAAATTGTTCCTTACTTACATTGTCTCTAATTTTTAGTCTGCGCAATGGGTATTATTCTTATTTTACAAATGAGGAAACCAAGCTTGTGTGTAGCAAGATGCCACCTACTGAGTGGCAGAGTGGGATTTGAACCCGACCATCAGCCCTGAGCCCAAGTGCCTAACCTCGCTGATGTGTTGTCTTGTGCTCTGTGTCTGTGGCTGGCCGTGCTGCTGTGGTTCCAGGACCCCTGGATCTCTGCCTATGTCACTTTCCTGGATCCCCTGGCTTCAGCTACTGGAAGTCCTTTTTCTCTTCTCATTCACCTTCTTCCCCAAACGACAGCCTCTTTCCTCACCTCCCACTGTCCCCAGAGTCCCAGAGGCCAGGGCTCCACAGAACAATCTAACTGTACACGTCCCTGGGCCAGCCCTGATTTGCCTTCCAGGCTCGCGGCGTCCAGCTTGGGGGGCTCCCGCCCACATCAGGCTTCTTACATTTGGAATTGGCCCAGGGAACCCTAAAAAGTGGGAACAGGCCATAGGAAGACTGGCGCTGCTGGGCAGGACCATCTATACAATTTGCAGAGCCTCGTGCAAGATAAAAGTTCAGAGTTCCTTGTTAAAAAAAAAGTTGAAACATTAGGAACTTCAGGACAATGCCAACAGGGCATTAAACTAAGCATGGGACCTTGGGCCTGCCTTCTCGAATCCTACCTTGCAATTCTGCTAAATGGAGAACTGAGACATGTGGCCCTAGACATGGGCCCAGACCCCAGGGTCCAAACTTGTTGGATTCCCTGGCCTCCTCAGAAGGGACGAGATTGTCGGTGAAGTCAGTAGCCTGTGTGTGCTCAGGACCTGAGTGGGAAGACCGCAGTGATTCGGAGACTTGTAGCCTCTGTGATCTAAGTCTCTGGAGTCCCACCAACCTCCGGCCTCAGCCTCCGGGATTGTGGCCTGGCTGATGGGTCACTGTGTGGTAGGGGGTTGTGGCGGTGGTGGTAGGATGGTGATGGGGAGATGGAGGACCTACAGAGTAGCTTAGAAGGCCAAAGGAAAGGAATGAAGGGATGTTTGGGATCTGGACCTTGGAGGGAAGTGGAAAATATGGCTTCCAGGGTTAAAATGCCTCAGGCCAGGACTTCAGGAAGCCAGGGTTGGTGCCCTAGGACTCTCATCCCAGAGTGACCAGAGGCTTCCAGGGCCAAGGGCACGCCTTAGTCTCCGAGGAAGGAGTTTAAGGTCATGCCATCCCAGGAGCACCCCGCTGCTCTGGGGTATGAGTGGGGCTGATGACTGTTCTCTGTCTCCTTCAGTGGCAGCCTCTACGTGCGTTGAGTCCCAGGCAAACCCTTCTGTGTGTGTGCCACCTCTGCTACTCCCCTCCACCCCCAGTTATGCTCGCCTTCCTCCAGACTCTCTTCCTAGCACATATTCAGATAAGAAGAGCACAGGCTTTGGCTTTAGAGAGATCTGGGCTCCAATTCTGACTTGACTATTTTCTGGGTGTGTGACCGCAGCCAAGTAACTCAACCTCTTTGAGTCTTGCTTTCCCCATTTATAAAAAAGAATAACGAAAGTGCCTGTCGCATAAACTAGATATGAGGATTAAATGAAAACAGTCTAGCCAGAACGCCTGCCACACAGTGAGCGCTCAATAAAGTAACTGTTAGTAGTGGTAGCATAGGAAGAGTAAGATAATTCATGTGAACAGGCATATGAATGTGGTGTATGGAGGTAATCATTTCTACTCCAGAGAATGGGTAAGCGTGAGACTCAGAGTAGTGTTTGTGGTATAGAAGCTCCTAGCATGGTACCCGGTGCCCGGTAGGGTCAAAAATTGTAAACCCTTTGTTCGTCTTCTCTCCAGCTGTCCCGTGTTCCATCCAGCACTTGGGGCCGCCTTAGAACCGGTCTTAAGGTCCCTTAGACAGCTTTTGTTGCGTGACTCTGGCTCGGCGAGCAGCCGTGAGGAGAGGGTCTTGGGTGTGGATGAGAGGAGAGGGAGAAGGGGGCCCTGAGAGCAGGCCTCGGGCAGCCCCAGTGAGAGGGGCAGACTTACGGGCTCACTCTGCCATCCCTCCCTGTCTGCTCACTCCCCCAGGGCTCTGGTGAGGGTCTCTATACCCTTCTGGGATCCCTAGAGGACATGCCTGTCGGCCTCTGACTAAAGAGATGGTTGCCAGCCATTCCATTCTGGGGAAAGCCGGTGCCCCAGGCCGGGGTGTGGGCCCTTCCCCTTGGCCTCAGGCTACGAGGTGCCCCTGAAGGGCCCTCCTGTCTGCCCCACTCCGTTCCCGCTGAGGGCCATGGGCTCCTGGGTACAGTGAGTCAGGCCTCGTCTCCACTGTTGTTTATGTAATCCTTCCCTGCAGTAACAAGGTGTTTACTGTTGCACAAACACATTTTGGTTTAACGGCTGATAGTAAAACTGTCTGATAAAGTTTGATTTAGCGAAAGAAAGCAAAATAAATCTGGGGGCACAGAGAGCTGTCGGGAGGAGAGACTCCTAGGGCTTTCCAGAAGGGGCAAGAGAGTGAGGGCTGGGGCAATCGGCTGCACTCCCCTGGCCATTCCTTCTGCCGGCCTCCCAAGAGTACCTCCAACAGCTCCTCTGTAGGAAGCGGAATTCCCGATACAGTGGTAAGCTCCTGGTCCTGGCATTCGCCTGCTGTAGCACGCGCTCTGGCTTCCTCCATCGTCTGCTCTCATGAATCACTTCCAACCTCCAATGTCAGTATAATTTGTTCCTCCCTCAGGGAGCCTCCCCCGATTGCCCCAGCTCAGAAGGAGCCGGCAGTGTGGCCTGAGAGAAGGATACTTGAGCTAGGAGACCCAAGGACAAGATCTAGCTCCGGGATTTCCTAGCAGTATGGCCTCAGGCAGGTCACGTTGTCTTTAGGGATCTCCGTTCACTCGGCGCAGAGGGGCACGAGTGGGATGAAATACACAAAAGCACTTGGTTCTTGGTAAGGCCCTACCCACATTTAGGACACTGCTATCTTGTTCTCCTTTGAAATCTCATGGGGCACAGATTGGCTGGGTACTCACTTGTACTCTGCTCACAAAGCAAGGCAGGGGGAGCATCTGTTCTTGTATGTGCTGATGATTCCACAGCCTCTTGCCAGTTCCCCCTTCCAGGTGTCTCCTACCCCTGTTTTGTCAGTATGGGGCCAGGGCAAGGCAATAGGTACCCACAGAAGATTTTTTGAGCTTTTTATTGAAGCAGAACATATATACAGAAAAGAATACAAATCATAAGAAGATAGCTTGATGAAATTTCTCAGGGTGAACCAATCCATGTTACCAGCACTCTGATCAAGAAACAGAACATTTCCCCCACTGCAGGAGACCCATGCACCATACCCTTCCCAGTTGATCCGTACACAAGGATAATCACTATCTTGCCTTCACCATAGATTAATTCCCCGTTTTTGTACCTTTTACAAACATATACAAATAAGTATAATGAATTCCTTTGTATCTGGCAACTTCCCAGCTGAACATCATGTTTGTGAAATTTATCTATATTGTTATGTAAAGTAGTAGTTTTTTCATTTTTCAAAAAGATTTTATTTATTTTGAGAGAGAGAGGGAGAGAGAGAGAGCACACGCACGTGGGGGAAGGGGCAGAGGCAGAGGGAGAGAGAGAGAATCTTAAGCAGACTCCATGCTGAGCCCAAGCCAGATGGATGTGGGGAAGCAGCTCTATCTCAGGACCCTGAGATCATGACCTGAGCCGAAATCAAGAGTCAGATGCTTAACCAACTATGCCACCTAGACGCCCCAGTTTTTTCACTTTTGTCACTGTGTATTATTTCACTATGTGAATATACCACAGTTACTTATCCATTCAATTGTTGATGGGTCTTCGGGTCTTTTTTTTATTTTTTTAAGATTTTATTTATTGATTTGACGGAGAGAGAGAGAGAGAGAGAGAGAGAGAGAGCACATAAGCAGGGGGAGCGGCAGGCAGAGGGAGAGAGAGAAGCAGGCTCCCCACTGAGCAGGGAGCCCGATGTGGGGCTCCATCCCAGAACACTAGGATCATGACCTGAGCTGAAGGCAGAGGCTTAACCAACTGAGCCATCCAGGCGCCCTGGGTCTTTGGGTCTTAATTGTGTCTTTTGAAGAACAGAAATTCTTTCTTTTAACAGAATCCAATTTAAGTTTCCAGGACATATGCTTTGACTGATTGAATTCAGCTTCTATCTTCCTGGCTGACTCCATTCTCCCCTCCTGAGTCATCCTGTTTTCCATGTTCTGTCCTGTGTTTGGGGGGAAATAAAAAGAAGATTTTCAAGGAAAACCCCATAGCTGAGGCCCGTAATGTTCACCTGGAAGCCTTTTCCATTTGGAAATGTTGCCTGAGCATCTGTGGTTCCTCTGCCTGGAGACCTTGCAACCCTTCCCCCTTTTCCAGGAATCCAGGTCAGTTTTGTGGACTAATCTTCCCTCTTCCACTTAAATCCGATTAGCTCACTCAAGAGAACCTAAAAGGCCAACAAGCAAATGAAGAGTTGCTCCAACTCATTAATAATCGGAGAAATGCAAATTAAAGAAATAATGAGATACCAACTTTATGGCTATTAGACTGGCAGAAATCGGAAGTTTGGATGACACCAAGCGCTGGGAGGGTATGAGGTACAAGAGTGTGCGTGCTCTGCTGGTAGGAGTGTCTCAGGGCAGCAAGCAGCACTACCAAATGAAGACATTTGTACGCTCTGTGCCAGCAGTGTGCGCACACAGGCCCGGGAGGGGTGTGGCAGGGAGGTGCAGGACAGCATTGCAGTGGTGGTGGTCATCCTTGGTGGGGGGGCAGGGTAAGATGTGGTAGCGTATGCCACGGAGTATTACGTCACAGCTGGAAGCAATGGATTAGATGTACACTCAGTAACATGCATGGATCTCCGAAACGGTGCTGAGTGGAAAAGTAAAAAGCAGAGGGAGGTATACAACATAATACCATTTGCGTTCAGTTCAAAAGACTTATGCAACAAAAGAAAACGAAGCACTTTGCAGAGGTGCAGACCAAAAGGTACATAAACACCAAACACACATGGCTGCCTGTGGGGCGATGGGGTTTTAAAAAGCTCTGATATAGGGGCGCCTGGGTGGCTCAGTCGTTAAGCGTCTGCCTTCGGCTCAGGCCATGATCCTAGGGTCCTGGGATCGAGCCCCGCATCGGGCTCTCTGCTTAGCGGGAAGCCTGCTTCTCCCTCTCCCACTCCCCCTGCTTGTGTTCCCTCTCTCGCTGTGTCTCTATCTGTCAAATAAAGAAATAAAATCTTAAAAAAAAAAAAGCTCTGATACCTCGACCTTCTTTGACTTGATGCATCTTCTGGCTCCATCTTTAAAAGTCCCCTTCTCTGCAATCTCTTCTGGTGCTCTTCCCAAAGATCTCGGTGCTCACGTGTCAGTCTCCCTTCAGATCAGCCTCCTTCAGGCCATGTCTGACCAACAGAAGTTAACACTAACAAATATCCACACGTACCTGAGTGAGTATTCACCATACGGCAGCGGCCAACACAGAGCCCCATGGGATTGGGGAGAGTGGAGAACCAGAGGACTTGAGGGGGGACCCTGTAATATTTATTCATGATGTCTGGCACCTGGGAGCTGCTTAATCAATGTCTGTTTAATGAACCAAAGAAATTCTGGCTCTGCTGCTGTGTCAGCTGTGTCAACCAGGGCAAATGTCTTAACCTCTCTGAGCTTCGATTTCCATCTCTGTCAAAATGGAGATAATAATTTTAATTCCTTTTTTGCAGGGTTATTGTAAAGGTTAGAAGAGATCATTGCTTTGCTTGGTTAACTGTAAATCATTACCCAATGCAACGGAAAAAGAATAGAGAAATGAATGTACGAGGCTCAAATCCCAGCACTTGTGCCTATTAACTATGGGACCCTGAATAATGCAGCATCCTCTCATCTCAGGATTATTTATTTATTTATTTATTTTCCTCGTCTCAGGCTTTAAATTCTGTAAAATGAAAAACAAAAATGTCAACCTTGTGGAGTTGTTATGAGGGTTAATGACAATACATAGTTGGGATATAATCATAGGTGTTTAGAAAAATGGGAGAACTATGTCCCCATTTACTCATTTATTCAGTAGAATTCTTACTGAATGCCTATAATGGGCCAGGCAGAGTTCTAGACCCTGGGAATGAAGCAGTGAACAAAAGAGAAAAATTCAAAAATCCCTGTCCTTTGGTCTAGGGAGGCGAGGTCAAACAAGAAATAAAATTAGTAAGATATGTAGCGTGCCAGATGATGGTACAGACTGTGGCAAAAATTAAGCAGGAAAGGGGGTAGGGAGCACTGGGGGTGGGGTGGAAGGGATTTCCTTTTTAAGCAGATTAGTGGAGAAAAGCCTAGCTGAGAAGGTGATGTTTGAACAAAGACTTGGAGGAGGAGGGAAAAGCTATAGTCCCGGGGAAGTGCAGAGGCCCTGAGGTGGGTACATATCTGGTGTGTTCAAGGCCCAGCGGGGGCTGTAATGAGCTCAGAGAGCTAAAGGCAGCAGTGGGGCTGATGGTAGAAGCCCCACGTAAAGATTGCTGTAAATTATACCTGGTCACACAGGAACATCTCAGGGAGGAGAAAAGATGGAAGGAGCTGTGATTTTTTAGGTGCAGAGGAGGAGCTAAGGTAGGTGTATCAGTTATCCATGCTGCCTAACACATGACCCCAAAACTTAGCAGCTTAAAACAAGAGGCATTTATTACTTCCGAGTTTGTATGGGCCAGGGATCCCGGCACAGCCGAGGATGGCTACAGTCAAAGTGACTGGGGCTACAGTTTTCTCAAGACCTGATGTGGGGAGGGTCTGCCTCTAACCTCATTCTTGCGGCTGCCCGCAAGGTTCACTTCCTCTCCGGCGGCTCTCTCAGGGCTTTGCCGTGTGGGCCCCCGCTAGCCCAGCTTGCAACATGACAGCTGGCTTCCTTCAGGGTGGAGAGTGTGCCCGAGAAGGAAGCCACAGTCTTTTAATAGCATGATCTTGGAAGTGACATCTCATTACCTCTGCTTCATTCTGCTGGCGAGAAGCAAGTCACTAAATCCAGTCCTTACTCGCTTTAAGGGGAGGAGATTACACAGGAATACCAGGGCAGGGGAATCAACTGGGCTGTAAGAAGTGGGGTTGCCTACCACAGGGGAGCTCTGATGTTCAGGTGCCATGGAATTGCCAAAGACTACAGATGGTTGAGAAATTCTTTATCCAGATGCAGCAGGGACATTTGAAACTTACTTCGTCAATACCATCCAGTTGTACTTTCTGCAAGGATTAGGAATAATTGAATAACTAGGAATCTTAACTAGGAATCTGTCTATCTATCTATGATGCTAAATGGTCCTAGCTAACTGGGCTAATTACGTCCTTTGGCTGCTCGTTCTGGGGCCAGTTTTCAACTTGCAGGGAAAAGGCATTATTTGTGAGTGTGTGCACATGCTCGCACACGGCTGTGCTTATTCTCTGTGGTGTCTGCTTCTCGGGTCCTACCCTTCCCTGAGCCCGGAGACCTTTGGGTTCACCTTGCCTCTGCTCCCCCCTCTGCACTCCACCGGGAGGTCACGTGTGAGGAAACAAGCCCCACGTGGTTTTAATCATTTTGCTATAAAAGCTGAGCTGCTCTCCGCTTTGATCCGGGCTGAGCTGCTGGAGGAAGGGCTGGGGGCCGGGCTGGCCTGTCCGCGGAGCCCTCCGCACACACGGCTCCCACATCAGACGGCAGCCGTAAAATGGAGCACAGCTCATTAATTCTCCCTCTTAACCAGGGCACCTGACAAGAAGTGACTTTGAAAACCCGGAGGACGGATGGGCGGGCGGGTGGGCGGCTCTCGGGCTACGCGAGGAACATCTGTTTCCAGGTCCCTGGCTGTTAAATTGACATCTTTTTATTTGAAACGTTTCTTTTATTTCCCAACTTCCTGCAATTGGCAGGGTCTCGGTGCCAGGCAGTAGACTGTCGCGGCTTTGTGGGCCATATGAGCTGAGTGGCTTCACTGTCCCGCACCGCAGGCCTCTAAGTGCCAAAGTGGGCAGCCTGGCCCTCTGTCAATTATGAAACCTATGTTTGTGCAGAGAACATCGAACCCCATAAAAAACCAAAATGGCCTTGAAATTGAAAACCCTGTGAATGTCTGTGAACCTCCATATGAGAAATATTAGCGTTTCAGAACTAGAAAATTCACTGGGAGCCTGGCATTTTCCATCAGGAGTCTTCTCTCCTTGGGACCCAGCAATTAAGTGTACTTGAGAAGAATGATTCAGCCCCTGCCTGCAGCCTTCCTCCCGGATGCTGAGATAACTATTGGTGACTACAGACCCAGGTTCGACCTTTAATCTCAGCCTGGCAAAGGTCACTAGCAAAGCCTGGGTTGACCTTTCTCTGTGTGACGGCTCAAGGCTTTTAGGATGGGACTGGAAATGGTGGGTGGATGATCCCGTATGTTTCTACTTTGACCCAGGGGCCTTTGGATCATCTTATATTCTTGGCAGTCTGATCCGCATGCTTTATCCTTCATCCTTCAGGATCCACCATGGGCCAGGTAGATCACCTTCTGCAGGACAGATAGCAGTCTGTCATTTGAGAAACAATGGCATTGTGTAGTCCCAAGGGATCATCCAGGAATAACGGCATTTGGATACCCTTTGGCATGCACAATTGTGTGTGAGAATGTGGTGGCCAGAAGATGTAAGTCTGAATGTTGGTGCCTCTGTGTGATAACCTTGGTCCCATGATGTCTGTGTGTTTCTGCAGCAAGTGCTCAAGAAGTGAGTAGATGAGCACATAATATATCTTTGTCAGAACGTGTTTCTGTGTGTTAAGGTACATTAAGAGCTGCTGGGTGGCGTGGCATTGTGCATTTGTGAGTTGTGTGTGAGAATGAGAATTTCTTCATTTTTGTGTTTCCTGAAAGCAGTGGAGATGATCCTTACTGGTTCTGCTTTACCAGTGACTCTGACACTCATGCTCCTTTGTTTTCAAGACCTTGGGTACCCCCATCCTTAACTCTCTGAGGGCTCCATTAGGGCTGGAGGCTCTCAAGTGAGATTGCCTGGGGTTGAATCCTGGCCCCTTCTTTTTCTAGCAGCGTGACTTTGGACAACCTCTATTTTTTTTTATTTAAAATTTTATTTATTTTTAAGTAATCTCTACATCCAATGTGGGGCTCAAACTCACAAACCTGAGATCAAGAGTTGCATGCTTTACCGACTGAGCCAGCCAGGCGCCCCTCTCTGGGACAATCTCTGTATACCTCAGTTTCCTTATCTATAAAGGGAGAGTAAAATAGTACCGAATTGAAGAATCCACGAACTAATTCCCGTAAAGCAATTTGAAATCACCTCCATTGGTTAAATGTCACCCTTGTCACTGCCATCACTTTTACCTCTTAGATTCTATACTGTCCTTATGTCTTGATGGTCTATTCCCCGCCATCTCCCATCATCATGTTATCAACCCCCATCAACTCAGTTACCCCAGCCCCTTCGCCACTGCTGTTGCATGCCACTGTTCCCATCCAGGCCACCAAACTAGAGAGTTTCCAGAAGGGGCAAAACTGGCAGGGTGTGACCCACCCAAATTGGGTCACTTGGGTGGCAGAACCAGAGAATAGGTGCTCTGTGATTTCTCAACTACTTGGGTGGAGAACAAGGGCAGGTGAGTGAAAGTAGGAGGGGAGCCCCCCAAACTGGTCCCTACAACATGCCTCCTTCTCCCTTCTCTTCTTCCCCCTTTGGGCTTGGCTTGGGGTGAGGAAGGAGGACCCACAGCAAGGCCATGCCTGTTGTCTGCTGACTACCAGCGTGGGAGTGTCCAAGAAACACAGTCAATGTCCTGGTCACTTCGGCTTTTCTATTCCAATTTGAATATATTAAAATGCAACCTTCCAGCTGTGCAAATCCCCAGGCCATTGAAATAAAAGGTTTTTAACTTTAACCATTAAAGATTTAACTAGCCAATAAATCTAAGTATGTGGGGGGTTGTTACCAAACGTTTATTACGTTGCTCTTGCTTTTAACTTAAGAGCAAATGCCAAGTGTGGACGTCCATGAAAAAGACATTCCCTTATGGTCAAAACTGGTATCAGCCCCCAACTGAAAAAGCAACAGACCACTGTCTCCAGAAGGGTCCACTCACTTTGCTCTCAAATCCCTTTAGGAGTTAAAATGGCTATATCAACTTTACAAACCAATTTGCTTGCTGCAAAAAAGGCCTATAATAGCCTCTTGTTGCCACGGTCAGAACATGACTGACTAAATTAATCCAAAAGTCTTTCAATTTGAGCATCTTGGCGCCAACTTTTCCAGAACCAGATTTTATAAAGGCACAAAGGGGATATAGCTTTAGTGAAGAAAATCACAAGATCTTTCTCTTTTGGTATCTTCTGGGTGAGAAGGGTAATCAGTGTCTTGGAGCATAGTGCTTAGTTTTGCCATTTTTACCTTTAAGACAAGCAAGAGATCTGCCCGGTAGTGAAATATGGCTTTTAATTTACACAAATGTAAATGTATAGAATTTAACAATCATATTCACCCTGGACTTTAAAAAAATGAATAGAAGCCAGATAAATCTTGGCCATTAAAAAAAACCCAAAAATCAAAAAAAGATCTGACGTACATGTTGAGTTATACCAGCCAACGAGGGGACAGAGCCACGTTCCAGATGTGCTATTTTCCTGCCCACTGACAGTTCTCCAACCCACCCCAGCAATAAAAAAGTCCTGAAGTGGATTTTTTTTAATCTGGCTTAGACTCCGTTTTGCCCGAGAGGCCTGCTGGGTGGGTCCTCTGGGTTTTATTTCTCACAGAACAAACCAGTGAGCCCTGTTTGTGGGAAATACACAGTAAATTCTGGCCTTTGCTCATGAAACTTCCCTCCGGAGCATTTTTCACATCTAAATAGGAGGTGAGTAAAGTTGATAAGCAGTTATATATTTTTAAAAGTGATTTTACCTTTAGCTTGAAGAGTTTTAGCTTGAGATTTTGAGCTCTGTGAGAGTGTATCCTCTCGTCTGTAGATTACAAACCAGTGAGGAGAACAACAGTGGTGAAGCACGTGCTCCCTCCCATCCTCGTAGGGGGCACTTACGTCTGCCTTTTAACCGGCAACCCTTTTGCATCTTCTTGACTTCAGCTGAGGCTGATTCGGTGGGGGGTGTGTGTGTGTGTGTGTGTGTGTGTGTGTGTGTGTGTGTGTGTGTCTTTCTGCTCGCATGATCTCCATGTTCATTCCATTGCAACTATCTAGAAGGAGGCATGATACCCAGGGACCTGGGGTACAGAAGCATTTCCCCTGGAGGACCTTAGCAGTGCCCTTTGATGTGGGTGTGGTAGGGAAAGGCTAAGCAGGATACCTTTTAAAGTCTTCTCAATGGATTGGGAAGGTGGAAGCCCTTGGAGAAATTCTTTGCAAACCCAACCGGAACAGAAGTGAAGTACTGGCTGATTTGCTGGGAATCTTCTTAGTCGGGGAGTCAAATCCAGAAACTCCAAAGACATGTTTCAGTCTCAGAAACTGGAAGAGCTGACACCATCCCTCAGGAGGCTGGAGTGAGCTGTCTGCCATTCAAGGCTTCTAAATAGCAAGGATCGTCAGCCCATGTGGAAAATGCAAGAGTGTCTCACACCAGCCTCTCTCCGACACTTGCAGATCAACTTTGCTGTTCCTTCTGCCTTCTCTGATTTTGAAATCCCAAACTTTTGAACTGAGGAGAGAGCGAGAAAGCAAAAGAGAAACTTCTCAACTGTTACTAGAAACTGGCTTTCTGAATGACAAGGACAATTTTTTATTTGGATCCCTAGTACCTGTGCAACTGTACATGGTAGGCTTGTTCTGGGCCATAATTTTGGTGTTCTTGGAAAAGAGGTACCTTTACTTCTTGCCAGAAGGATTATAGTTGCTGAGAAGACAATTCATTTCATTTGTTCACTGATCCATTCATGTATTAGCTCATTCATTCATTCTACAAATGTTGCTGGATGCCTTCTGTGTGTTTCTCTGCCCAGCATTTGGTTCAGGGCTGTAGGCAGAACAGGACCCAACGCCTGAGTAGACAGCCAGCATCCCCAGGGATAAGGAAAGTGACCCTTGACTCTATCTCTAGTGGTTATGGAGTGGGACCTTCCTCTGTGCGTGTCAAAAGTAGAAGAGTCTTGCACCTGTTAGGGGTTGGATCCGTCTTTACGTGTGGCTTTCGTTGTCTCCCTGGAGCTATTTCAGATCTCCCTTCCGGCCATAATCCCCAACTCTGGGGTCTCCTCCACATTCAGTTCCTGTTTCTAGAGAAGGCAGACACTGTGGACCGCTTCCCGGCTGGCTTCCTCACTCTGCTCCTCTCAGTGCCCTCCCACTCACCATCCTAGCTTGGGTGTCAAAACCGATCCCTCCTCTGTCCCTCTTGATTCCTCTGCCCCCGCGTGCTCCGGAGCCTCTCTGTGCTATGAAATTCCTGTCTCCTGCATCTGTCTGTTGGGTCTCTCCTCCCTGTGACGACTTCTGAGGCTCATCCCCGAGTGGGGGCCTTCCCCTCCCAGGCTCTGCATGGGCTGCTGCCTTGGACCCAAGAGAGGGGACAGACTCCATCTGCACTGGCTGGGGTCATTCTCCCTCCTGCCAAGACATTGCCCCAAACATGTCTCCTGGCTGCTTCTTTCTCCTTTTCCTTTCTGAAAGTAGCCATTTAAAAAGGTTGAAGGGGGCTTCACGAGGTTTAGGAGGTTTATTAGTTTTAAAAACCACGGTCCCTGTTTGGAGGGAAGGGAAACAGTCGCCTTCTTTTCACATTACGTCAATCCACAGGCGTCTGTAATTTACATTTTTTAAACTCAAATGTTCAGAAATAATGGAAAGGCTGCCTGAAAAAAGCAGATGAAATAAAAACTGGGAGAAATGTGTATTATACAAAAACCAGACCTGTGAGCCTGAGGCGAGACACACCGATGACCTGGGGAGCTGATTAATGAGGCCGAGCAAAGGAAGCCCAGGTGAGTGTAGATGCCAGGATTTCTTCCCAGTCCCTGACGCTGGCATTTCATTTCCCACGCAGGACTTCACGGATGGTTTTCATTCGGAAATTTTAGAACCGCTGATGTTTCTGCCCTAGGAGAAAAGAATCCTGGGCTGGGAAGGTGCACAGGTGGGGGAGTGGGGAGGAAAGGAGTTGGGGCCGTGGGGAATGGAACCCACCAGGGGGGCCTCGCCTCCATTGCTCCTGGTTCTCAAAGGCAATCCTCTGTGACCCAGCCTCACCCTTTTAGGTCCCCTCTCTCCTCCCCATTCTCCGAGAAAAGGGAAATGATGACCAGGTAGTAAGACCGCGGTAAGAAGTATTAAAGTTTTGTTTTGTGACAATCTTCAGTATAGTCACTTCATTAAAACAAACCCAACTCCTAGTTACAAATCAAGTATCGGTTTACAAAGTAACTTATTCTTTTTTTTAAAGAACCAGATTTTATTTCATTGGTATTTATTTATTTTTTAAAAGATTTTATTTATTTATTTATTTGAGAGAGCGAGAATGAGAGAGAGAGAGAGAGAGAGAGCACATGAGAGGGGGGAGGGTCAGAGGGAGAAGCAGACTCCCCGCTGAGCGGGGAGCCCGATGCGGGACTCGATCCCGGGACTCCAGGATCATGACCCGAGCCGAAGGCAGTCGCTTAACCAAGTGAGCCACCCAGGCGCCCAGTATTTTTTTTTTTTAATCAGAGAGAGAGAGAGAGAGCACAAGTAGGGGGAGCGGCAGGCAGAGGGAGAGGGAGAAGCAGGCTCCCCACTGAGCAGGGAGCCCAATGTGGGACTCAATCCCAGGACCCCGGGATCATGACCTGAGCCGAAGGCAGACAGACGCTTAACCCACTGAGCCACCCAGGCGTCCCCAAAATAACTTATTCTGCATATCGTTTTTTCCTTGGTATTTTGTCTCTGAATGCTATTTCATGAACATTCCTTTGACCAATATTTTAAGGGCGTATCATATGCCAAGGATGGTTTTGGGATTTGGCAACACAAACAAACAAACATGGTCATTACTGCCTACTTTGGTGAGGGTGGGGGTTGGACAAAACCATCAGTGTGGGGAGACGAGGTCTCTGATAGCGGAAGTAGCAGGTGTTACAGCAGATCCTGTGGGAGTGGCGGGCTGGGGATGAGGGGCTAGAGAGCTTCCTGGGAGAAGCAACTTTAGGTCTGGAAGAAGGACTTAGCCAGGTGAAGAGGCTCCAGGGGGGATGCCAGGCAGAGAGGAGACTGTGCACCTGAGCCCAGAGGCAAAGGATATTGTGCATGCAAGTTCTGTTGAGCGGCTGGGACAGCAAGTGGCAGGAGAGAGACCTGGGAGGGTAGCAGGGACCCAACCATGCAGGCTCTTTCCGAGGAGCTTCAACTTCATTCCATGGGTAATGGGAAGTCTGAAGGGTTTAAGCTGGAGAGCTTATATCTCTTTGAATCACTTCCATTCAGTGACGGACGTGGCCTTAGAAATCCTTTAGTTCCACTCTCTTCTTGTAGAATGTGAAGCTGAGGCCGGGAGAGGGAAATACCATTGTTCCTCTCACTACCATTGTCACCAGCTCGTGTTTATTGAGAGCTGACAGACAACAGCTCCGCCTCCGCCTCCGCTTTCTCTCACTCGAAGCCACCCTCTGGGAAGACTACTTGGAATATCCCCATTTTACAGATGAGGAAACTGAGACCCAGAAAGATGAAGTAATTTGCCTAAGGTCACTTGGCTAGCAAGTCCTGAAGCCAGTATTTGAACAAAGTCTGTCTGACTTCACAATCTTAACTGTACACGCCCCTCTCCCAAAGTCCCGTAATTCATAGCAGGGCTGGAATTTAAACTCAGGCCTCCTGATATTAGTCTGCACTCATGAGCCAGCTGTGTGTGGCATAGAGCAGGTTCACGTGCTTTCTTAAGAGGTGGGCAGCAGACCTCATGTCATTTTCTCTGCTTTTGGTGGCCGTGTCTCTGCTGACTCTGTACTCCTTTGTCATAACGATGCCTGACTTTGCCACTTTAAAAAAAAAAAGATTGATTTATTTATTTGAGAAAGAGAGCGCGTGTGAGCGGGGGAAGGTGCAGAGGGAGAGAATATCCAAGCAGACTCCCGCTGAGCGAGGAGCCCGACAGGGGGCTTGATCTCCCGACCCATGAGATCGGAACCTGAGTGGAAACCAAGAGTTGGAAGCTCAACCGACTGAGCCACCCAGGTGCCCCTGAATTTGCCACTTTTATATCCTGTTCTCTATATATCTTTCAGGAAGGTTATTACACGGATACAGCTGATGTTACTGTTCTGAGGAGCACAAGCACTGAAGTCAAGAAAGCTGGGGTGGGGAGAAGTTCTGAGCAGTGGGCTAAACAACTTTGTGGATTCCCGATCTGTTGGCCTAAGGACACTGGCTGTGGTGGCTGGGGCGGTCCTAGCCGCAGTGGGTGAGCTGGCCTGTCCCTCTTGAGGTCAGCAGTCCTTAGAACAAGGACCTCCCAGGGCTGGTCACTGTAGGGCCAGCTGGCCCAGGGGACTGGCACCTTCAGCTTCTACGGGGCTCGCGGCTGCCGGGCCTGGTGAGGTCCCAGCCACTTGTCATTGCTTCCCAGCTAATGACCTCCTGGCCTGGCCACATCTCAGCTAATTTCTGCAATTAGGGAAGCTTGTTTTCAGAGGCTGAAACAGGAACTTTTCTGAATTAGCTTTTATGGTTCAGAGCCTTTAATTTGAGATTTAAAAAACATCATAGCTCGCCAAAACCAAATAAACTGCAGCTAATGAAATTCGCAGAAGTTCTCAGAGAATGCTTCTTACTGGTGCTCCTGCATGATTTATTGACAGCCGGTTGTAAAAACAATCTTATTAAAGGTCATAATGTTGGGTAAAAAAAAAAAAGCCCTTTAATTTATAGCATAATTAGGCTTCCTCCAATAGCTCCGCGGCCAGGGCTGTCACTCAGGCTCTGAGGAAGCACTTGGTGTTTTTCATTATATCACAGCAAAGGAGATCCATGCTCCTAGAGGGCCCAATGACTTTCTCTTTATGGCCCTTTTATTGCTGCTAAAATAGTCAAAACAGGGGGTTGATTAGAGCCGACTGATGCCTACTGATTATGGGAACACCTCTTGTGGGGGGAGGGAGAGAAGGTAGGAGGGGGTCCGGGACCTCAGGACATGCCTCCGACGGAAAGGGATGGACTTGTGAAGGGAGTGTGACCAGGCTTCCTGGCTCTGCCCTAGACACTTGTGGATTGAAGGCTGACCCCAGGCAGGCGGAGCTGGGGTGATAAAAAGGCAAGAGGAAGGTGCTAATGCCTCAAGGAAGAGACAATCCCAGGGCAGGATGTGTATGGGAGTAAGAACCTTAAAAATGCTAATGGGTCCCAAGGCGAAGAGCCGGCTTGCAGGTGGTGAGGGAAGCAGCACCAAGGAGCAAAGGTCTGGCCTGGCACTGGCCCTGCAGAAGGAGGAAGGGAGATTCAGTATCTGTGGGTGGGGAGGAGGGCAGGTCCTGCTTTGCCCTGTCCCAGAGCCCCTGGTGGGATTTTGGAGCCTGCTCTTCAGGGTTGTGCTTGTACAGTGGGGAGTCTGGGAGGCCGTGTGTGTGTGTGTGTGTGTGTGTGTGTGTGTGTGTGTGTGTGTGTG
>NW_027397072.1:34691186-34759833 GCF_003265705.2 Callorhinus ursinus | reverse complement strand
GTGTGTGTGTGTGTGTGTGTGTGTGTGTGTGTGTGTGTGTGTGTGTGGAACAGACCGTCCTACTACCAGTGTGTGGTGTGGCTGTGGTGACAGGGGAAAGGGAAGGGAGATGGTGTGCAGTCTGGGCCCTGGGGGTGGCCTGGAGCTGACTGAGCAAGAGAACGGGTGAGGTGACTGTGGGCTTGGTCTGCCTCCCTTGAGGCGCCTTTGCTTTCTGTTCTGCCAAATGCTGGAGCGAGTGCTCCGGGGCCCGCCTTGTCTCATCTCATCCGGTCCTGTCCAGGATCTCTTCTCGTCTGAGTTTATCAGCCGCTCAGGTTGATCCAATGTCCTGCGTGAAACTGGTGAGTACATCTCAGTCTTCTGGCACCGGTCAACTTTCAGAGGGCTGAGGAACCCAGTTTCTGGCTCCTTGAAGCTGGGGGTCAGACCTGTGGAGATGGCACCTGTGGGCAACAACGCATGAACTGACAATGTCCCCCACGTGGGACGAGCAGGGAAGGCTCTCAGGGTGCTGTCTGTGTCTACGCCAGGAGTGGCCGAGGCTAGGTTGTGCTGGGAGAACCTTGCCGTAGAAACTGGCATTTTTCCGAGGAGTTCCCTTAGATTTTTAGTCATGGCATTCCAAGGTCCTGCAGGGACTGAACCCTGTCAAGCACCTACCATGTGCCAGGCACTGTGCAGGAAGATGGGCTTACAGGAGTGAGCTTCAGAAGTTTCCAGGCTGAGGCAGAGGTGGGGGGTGGGGAGACATTATATAATTAATTACATTCTATGTAGTAAATGCCACCTGCTGAGTTTTCTCTGGGGGACAAGGGAGTATGAAAGAAGGAGCAAGTAACTGCCGTGTGTGTGTGTGTTCGTGTAGTCTTTGAGTGCGTAAGTGTATGTCGGTGACGTGAGGTCGTGTGTGAGTATGTGAGTGTATGCACATGAGTGCGTGTCAGTGATAAACTGAGGAAGCCAGACTGGGGGGGGGCATTGGCCACCTTTGCAAAGGTGAAAGCATCCAGACAAAGGGGCCAGCACAGCGCCGACACACAGGAGACGCCAACAGCCTCGAGTGGCCGGCTGCCTCCCCTCCAAGTGGGAAACAGAATCTGCTCTGTTAGCCTGAGCCAGGCCTTGCTTCCTTGTCAGGAGGTTTTGTCCTCTTTGGACAAAGACAGGGAGCAGGACTTGTTTTCTTCTAGATGTTAGTCGATGAACCTAGAGGGTGAGAGGATAAATTCTTGAAATAATGAAGCAACCAGTAACATCCTGCCCCTTTAAATGACAGTAACTCAACTCGAGGGGTTGTGGTTCATTTTAATTTGCTTCTAGAAACGTTTCATACTTGTTAAATATTCTCCAATTTTTTTTTTGAATCAAAAGAAGCGTTATTAAAAGAGGAATCTGGCTTTTCTGTGCACACTTGTGCTGTTAGGGTGCCCCAGCTGCTTGGGGTCCTGGCATGGGGATCCTGGAATTTCTTCAGACTGCCCCCCCGCCCCCACCCCGGATCGGCCTGCCCCAACATGCAGCTTCTCGTTCTGGCCTTCGCTACTCCAGCCATCCCGCCCTTGGGCTTTGTGTCCCAGCTCCGGTTGTTTGTCTGGTTTCCCTGATTGACAGCCCACTTTGGAGTCACATTTCCAGACTGACCTCTGCCTTCTCCAACAGAGCACAGCTTTGGGACTTACCTCGGGCCTTATGCTCTGAAACCCCCCTTTGCCGGCCTCACATTCAGCCCCGGAGCCTCTGGGCCCGAGGCTGGGCACCCCTAACCAGCCTTCCAGGACGGGGAGGAGGCTAGACATTAAGTCAGAATGAAACATGTTAGTTTTTCTTTAAAAATCTAGCTTCTCCTTCAGACTCTTCTATTTATCTTCTCTCTCCTTAGAAGCTGGCAATTATTCAACATTTATAAATTGAAGATAATCCCATTTCCTGATGACTCCTGGCAGCCCAGCCTTTGGGGTAGAAGAACTTTCATCCCAGTCTGCTTGCTTGCAGAGGAAAGGACTAAAATGCCTCTATTTCTCAGCTATGGACTTCCAAGGTCTGATTCTTTCCAAATAGATTTCTGCGTATTAAATCCTTTAATAATGGCAATAGTCTCCTATAGATTTTAAACCCAAAGGACAATTGTTCAAGGCACATTTCAAGTTACAAATTGGAGACAGCTGTCGGTCAAGGCCACTGGAGTGTGGGGCAGTGGTGATTTTCTCCCCTGAGACCATTCCTTTCCGTCTTTCCTTTGACCTGGGATGAGGTTGGAATTGGAGTAGAAGTTAGGGCTGAGGGCAGTCCAGGATTGATTGGAGATAGAGTTAATGTTTGAGTTATTTTATTTTATTTAGTGTCAGCATGGGGTTAGATGAGTATTGGGCTGGAATTCAGTTGTGGTGTTAGCAAAGAAGGTAAGCATTGGGTAGGGTTTGGGTTAGTATGTGGTTTGCTGTTGGTATCAGGATTAGCGGTGGGTCAGCCGTTTGGCTGAGCTCTGTCTGAGGGTCGTGCCACACCTGAATCTGTATGCTTGTTGGGACCAAACCCTTGGTCCTGTTATGAAATTTTGGGCTGAATAGATACGGCTTCCCGCCCCCCGCCCCCAGGAGTGTTTGGTGTTGAGATGTCACATATGAGCTCCATGGGAAACCGGGTAAGACCCAACGTTGGGTTTCTCTCTTCTGGCTCCCGTGGAGCCCTGATGTTTGTCTGTCCTCTTGCTGCCAGGCATTTGGGACAGGACTTGGAACTCAGGCTCAGGACCTGAGGCACAGTCAGTCGCTGGGTTCTGTGGCCACCTGTGTCCAGAAACATATCCTACCTGCTCTTTACCTGGTGTTCAGCTGATCAGTTTTCTCCCATTTGAATCACTTTGAAGAAATACCTGGGAATGGCTATAAATTGATTCCATTCCTAGACTGTTGCAGGCAGCATTCCAGTACCTTTCTGGGCTATTTCTGTGAACGGGTACCAGCCAAACACAGGTAAAAAACCCATATGCCCCCACGCACACTGCCTAACCATTGGCAGATATCATCATGGGTCTGAAAGTTGTCCCTTTTGTTTTTGTTTTTGCTAAGGCCACCATATCCCATTTTGCAGTCGTGCTGACTCGACCCTAAACACTCACCCCAGCATGGCTCTCTAGCTTTGCTCATGCTGCTAATCTGCCTGGAATGCCTTTTTCTCTGCCCTTCCCTCCATGTACCTGAAGAGTCCCCTCATCTTCCAAGGTGCAACGCTTGTGACATTACATTGCACTTACTTATGGATTTATGGATTAAGTACAGGAACGGTGTCTTATTCATACCATCTCCCCAGAACCTTGCACAGGGACTGGAAGAGAATGGATGCAAAACCAATATTTGTTGAAAGAGAAGGAAAGTCTAGGCCATCAGGCTGATGAGTTATACTGATTTTATTAAGACTTAGGCCATTTTAGAGAGCACCCTCAACTCCTCTCTAGCTGGATTCCATCCATCTTCATCCTTCCCAGACACTACAACTTCATCTTTGTGAAAATATAAGCATCGCTTCCCTGACCCTCTCCCCATTGTGGTGGCTTAGAGATGCCGCAAATTTTTGACATTCTTCCCATTGAGAAATGGGGTCTAATTCCCTTCCCTTGAATCTGGGCTGGCTCTAGTGACTTGTTTGGCCAACAGCATGCATTGGGAATCGATGTCTGGAATTTTCAAAGTAGGTCATAAATTACCTTAAGCTCCCATTTTGGTCTCTTGGAACATTCCCTCTGAGCCACCATGTAGAAAATCCAGTCACTCTTAGAACGACATGCTAGCGAAACTACTAGATCAATAGTCCCAGCTGAGTCCAGCCTCCCCAGGCATCAAGGCATTAGAAATGTGGGCAAAGCCATTTTTGACCCTCCAAACCAGATCATCTGCTGGCTGATGCCTTTGAATGACCTCCACGAATACCATGCAGGAGAGATGCATCACCTAGCTGATCCTTTCCCAAATTACCAACCCACAAAATTGGGGGATAAAATAAAATGGTTGCTGTTTTAATCTACTAAATATTGGGATGGTTTGTTATACAGTGGTAGATAATCAGAACACCTTTTCTTTTCTTTTCCTTTCTTTCTTTTTAACAAGTATGATACAAGTTTTTTTTTTTATATATATATAGTCACAAGGAATACAATCATGAGCAGAACATATTCAGTCCTGCCTGCAGGGGCTCACAGTCTGTTGGAAGAGGTGGCATTATATAATAGTACAAATAAATATATACTTTAAAAGATTATGAATTGTCATCAGTGCTATCAAAGTAAAGTGCTATGAGAAACAATGTGGACTCAAGACAGGTTTCTCTAAGGAAGTAATATTTGGGCTGAGACTTAAAGGATTTAGTTGGGCTATAGGGATATGGGAGGGGATAGGAGAGCATTCTGGCTGGGGCAGGAGCTAGTTGAAAGTCCTAAAGGCCAGAGATTGCTCAGGGCCTTGGGGCTCATATGGCTGCAAGGATGAGCCTGGACCCTATGGGCCCATGTGGCTGATCCTAGAAACCACTCATCATCCTGCACCGAAAGAACTCCTTGTCTGTGTTCCCTGCTACATGGGAGTTCCTTGAGGCCCTGTTTCACAGTTTTAAACGATTCCTCAGTCTACAGAGAAATCCACATTTTTAAGTAACATTAACCATTTCCTTCAGGATCCATCCCCTAACTCTGAGGCCTTGTTGCCAGATGTTTCCCTTCATTCTTGGTGGTCCCGCTATCCAGAACCCCATGCAGCTTCCTGAACAGACCAGTGCTCACCTGTACTTGGGCCTCTCTATGTGTCTTCCTTCCAGTGGGTCATCCCCCTCCCAGGTTTGCTTAGCTAACTGCTACCTTGTTCTCAAGACTCCTTAGCCATCACCTCCCTGTGGCAATCCCAATCTGGCTTGGGGCCCATTCTCTGGGCTCCTATAACTGCACTACCCATCCCCTGTCCCCCACCAAGCCTCTCTCTCTATGGTGGCAAAGCCACAGTGCATTGTAACTGTATACTTGTCTACTTTGATTCTGGCCCCTGAGCTTTTGCAAGAAAAAATGTCTTTCATCCCCTTGGTTTCTTCATTCAGAAGCTTTTGATAAAAGTTTGTGGATTGAAAAGCCAATGATTCCAGCTTGATATTGCTTGTAAATTTTGTAAGCATGCCAGCAATATTCTCATGCACATCACTAATAAAATGTTTGAACAGGGCACCTGGCTGACTCAGTCAGTGGAGCATGTGACTTTTTTTTTGAAAAGACATTTATTTGTTTGAGAGAGAGAGCGTGCCAGAGAGTGCATGAACGGGGAGGGAGAGGGGCAGAGGGAGAAGAAAAGACTCTCAAGCAGACTCCCCAGTGATCATGGAGCCTGACATAGGGCTGGATCTCATGGCCCCTAGACCATGACCTGAACCGACTCAGCCACCCAGGTGTCCTTGTGGAGCATGTGACTCTTGATCTCAGGGTTGTGAGTTTGACCCCCACTTTGGGAGTAGAGATTACTTAAATAAATAAATAAATCTTTAAAAATTAAAAAAAATAATAAAACGTTGGAACAGAAGGAGACGAGTGAACCCTGAAATATTGTTTGTATCTTCGAACAATCCGTATCATTTCTTCTTGCCTACAATAAGAAATTTCACCAAGAGCTTGAAGAAATAGAGATAAACCATCTCCACTTCCTTCTCCTAATCTAGCCGGGGTGGAGGGTCTAATGAAAAAGAGTGAAATCAACTTGGCAGGACAGTGCACCCCCTCACAGAGATCCTGGCCTTCCTTTCCAAGAACCCCAAATACTCTTTAAAAGACATCCCAACTCCAGTCTGTCTCCCATGATTTTCCCATTGCACGAGTGCCGGGAATTTCCAAATCTAAAGGGATTCCTTTCGGTTTGAGTGTTATGCTCAGAAACCGTTAGTCCCTTCTCAGGAAGGGACGAATTGTTCATAAATCACACCCTGCAACTGTAGCCAGGCTCTGGGCATCTCTTCTGATGGAGACAGAAGCATTTTGGAAAAAGTGACGTAAAGAGTGGGGGTGAGGTGGTGAGAACTTGAGGAACGAACAAACCTCAAGCAAGTCCCTTCCCTGTGTCCTCAGTTTCACCACCTGTGGAAGAAGGGAACTGGAAGAGTCCAAGAGCTAAGCAACTTTTTTTTCCCAAAGAAAATCTTTTGTCAGTAGTTTTTAACCATTTTAAGGGTCACAAACTTCTCTGGGAACTTGATGATGTTGTGGAAACTTGTCTTAGAAATTTACACACACACACACACACACACACGAGTGTGCCCCAAATCCATGCCAGAATCTTGCCTAAGGTGGATAGTCTACAGTTACCAGTATTGACCTCCTCTGTTCTAAAAAGTTCTATTATGGGGACGCCTGGGTGGCTCAGTCGGTTCAGCGTCTGCCTTCGGCTTAGGTCATGATCCCAGGGTCCTGGGATCAAGTCCCACATCAGGCTCCTTGCTCAGCAGGGAGCCTGCATCTCCTTCTGCCTCCCTCTCTCTCTCTCTCTGACAAATAAATAAATAAAATCTTAAAAAAAAAAAAGTCCTATTATGTCTCCTCAGCTACAGAAATCCAGCATCTTTCCCAACCTTCGTGCTGCATGGAAGTTAACGGGACGATTTCATCCACAGGTTCTTGTGAGTCTCTGGATGTTACAGGTGAGCTGACAGACATGTTTAGAGAAGACTCAGACTTTCAGAACCTCTTCACATAACTTCAGCTTCTAAACCAAGTTACAAATATTTCTTCTTATTTGAAAATCTTGCCTAGAATATAAAGTAAATTTGGATTTGCCATACTCATGTTTCTTCCATGGCCATCGGCCATCGACATCACTCCTCTGCCCTAAGTGTATCCTCAAGAGTGGGTCCACACCTTCCTTCATGTTCTTGGTGTAATTAAAGGGGCCCTTTGTGCTCTCCTAGGGATTGTTTTTCTTCCTTGTCTCAACACTTTTTGTGCTCGTGCCTTCCTAGAACTCTCCAATTATGTCAGAATTGCTTTCCTTCTAGAAACTGAGTCCACTGCAAAGCACTCTGGTTGGCTCTGTATTTTTAGATCCCAGGGAAAGAGGCGATTACCAGGAAGCTCAGATGCTTGAGCTCAGAGCTTCCTACTGTACAACTCCTTCCAAGGACCTAGGGGTGGGAACCCTACTCGTGCCTCCACGGGGTTACATGTTTTTGTAAAGTGACAAGCGTCAAGTATTTTAACCATGAATGCTAAGATGTCTTTCTGCCTCCTTCTACTCTGATTTCCTTGCCTTCACATTTCTGCTTGTGTTGAGTGGCCTTGGAGAGGGTTTATTGAGACCCAGCTAAGGGGAAGCTGAGTTCAGGATATGTTTAGTCTGGGTTTAGTGAGATGTATTTATGAGGCTTCCAGTCACTCATGTGTAGTTAAAGAATCACCAGCCATCTGCAGCAGGGAGGGCTTCCCGGGGCTTCTCTGCAGTTCACTGCGCTAACTTACTGGCACCTTGAGGTGCATGGCTGGAGACTGCAAACGTGTCTTATGGCAACCCCACAAGAAATTTTTGTGTTGTAGAGGAGAAACAACGTTTCCAATATATGGAACCTGTATTAGTTTTCTAGGGCTGCTGTAACAAATGACCACAAGCTGGATGGTTTAAAACAAAAGAAATGTGTTCTCTCACAGCTCTGGGGGCCAGATGTCTAGCACTCTCTCCAAAGCCTCTAGGGAAGAATTCTTCTTTGCCTTCTTTGTCTCTTTCAGCTCCTGGTGTTCCCTGGCATGTGGCTGCATCACTCTCTTCTCTGCCTCTGACTTCACATGGCCTGCCCCTCAGTGTCCATCCATGTCTTCTCTTCTGTTGCTTATAAGGACAGTTAACTTTGGATTTAGGGTGCACCAAGATAATCCAGGATGATCTCAAGATCTTAAATCTAATCACACTTGCAAAGATCTTTTCTTCAAATAAGGTCAAAATCACAGGTTCAGGGGGTTAGCACGTGGATGTATCTTTTGGGGTGCTACCAGGCAACTTGCTACAGAACGATAAGCTAGGCTAGGAAGTTTTTTTTTTTTTCATTCATCAGAAAGGTAAAGCTGGGAGAATTTGGTTCTCATCATCAATGCCAAGTCACAGTGAAAATTCTCTCCTGCCAGGATTATGCTCAATTGTAATTGTACCATACATTTTTCTTTTTTTTAAATGAGAAATATGATTTAATCAGAATTCCTGAGTTTAGAGAGCACACATTTGCAGCAAGGCTACAAATAGCCAGAATGATTGTCTGTAAAGTCATATATTTGTGATTCTTATCACTGAATCATATAAACAATATTTAAATTTCTTGTTTAATACTGACATTGGTCCATTAATACCACACTCATGATAAACCTCTACAGTAAGGAAACCAACAAACTGGCTCATTAATATTATCAATTCAAAGGACATTTAAGATGAGTCACTCTACAAGAAAACTTGACATGCCCTGAAATAGCTCATATATGGAAGGATCTTGATAGTGGTTTTCCCAAATATGACAACAATCCTAAAAATTTATATGACATTACCAATACCAAGTTGTGAAGCTGAAACATTTTTCTTAAACCATCAATAATAAAAAACAAATTTTGATTAGCCATGCTGGAGGAACGACTGAATTGAACTACCACAAAATCTTTGATATAAGAGGAATCAAAAAAGTACACAAAAAAGAAATACTCTTTTCCTAAAAGTGTTGTAGGGATGTATCAAGCAGTTAATTAATAAATGTATGTTATTTTTCTGGGTTTTGTGACTGTGGTATTTATCAGCATAAACATTTTTTTAAAATTTTCTCGTGAGCGACTTTCTTATTCTAACACTTATGTAAACATACATTTTTTGTGTCTAATGTTGTATTCGTGAATTTGCCTTCTTTTTCTTCAAGAGTCCCTGCTTCTCAAGTTAACCAATCTTAGGCCTGTGTCATGACACCTGGCTCACCTCTGGCTTCAAGCCCTTCACTTTGAGTGTCTTACTTCATCCTCCAGCCTTTGTCTTTTTTGTATTCCCCATCTTTGCCTTCTCCCCTGGCCCATAGACACGTTCAGGTTGCTCGCAACCAAGGATGTTTCTGTCTGCACTTCTGTCTCTTTCCTCTTGCTGCCAAGGAGCTAGTTGTTGCCCCTGCTCTCGCGTCTCCATGCTACTGCCACCATTCTTATAAAAAACAGCTCCCTTTCTTTCCATTTTCCACCCTTGCCTCTACACTCTGCTCCCTTCTTCTTTTTTTCTTTTTCTTTTTAAAGTAAGCTCTATATCCACTGTGGGGCTTGAACTCATGACTCTGAGATCAAGATCCACACAATCTACCGACTGAGCCAGCCAGGCACCCCAGCTTCCTTCTTCTTGACTTTGCCCTGGTGCCATTCTACCTGTTTCTTCTCTCATTCACAGAACACTGGCTTTAAGAGAAATTTCAGATTCTAAGTCCAATGTTTCCTATACTAGGCTGATCATCAGAAATACCTGGTAGCTTTAAAAAACACTTATTTTAAAAAAATTATGTTTGGGTATATCATATAAACAGTAAAGGGTACAAAGCTTAAGTGTACAGCTGGGTCAGTTTTCATGCCCTTGTAACTACCATCCATATCAAAATATGGAGCATCTTGAATATTCAGAACACTCCCTCATGCCTGCTCCAAGTCAGTATCAACCTCCACAAAGGTAATTGCTATTTTGATTTATCTCATAATAAATGAATTTTGCCTGTTCTTAAAATATACATAAATAAAAAATATATATAGTATTTTTGGGGTCTGTCTCCTTTATTTCAACATTTTGTCCATGAGATTCATGCATTCTGTTGTATGTATCTGTAGTTTATTCTTTTTAATTGTGATATAGTATTCCATGGCATAAATCTAGCACCATGTATTTATCCATGCTACTATTGATGGACATGTGGATTGTTTCCAGTGTTTGACTATTACAGATAAAACTGCTATGAACATTCATATGCATTTCTTTGGTGGACATATGTTGTATTATTCAGAGTTCCCTGGAGAAACAGAACCAGTAGTGTATGTGTTTGTGTGTGTGTGTGTGTGTGTGTGTGTGTGTGTGTAAAGAAGGAGAAATTTATTATAAGGAAATGTCTCACATGATTATAGTTGACAAGTCCCAGGATCTGTGTTTTGCAAGCTGGAGACCCAGGCGAAGTGAACCAATGGTGAGTTCAGAGTCCAAAGGCCTGAACACCAGGAGAGCTGGTGGTGTAAGTTCTAGTCTGAATGCCCACAGGCTCAAGACCCAGAAAGAACTGATGTTTCAGTTTGAGTCCAGAGGCCCAGAAGAACCAATGCCCCAGTTCAAGGCAGTCAGGCAGGAAGAGTTCCCTCTTACTCAGCCTTTTTATTCTTTTCAGGTGTTTGATTGACTGGATGAGACTCACCCACATTAAGGAGGGCAATCTGCTTTACTCAGCCTATTGATTCAAAAGTTAATCTTATCCAGAAACACCCTCACAGTCACACCCAGGAAAATACTTGACCAAACGTCTGGGCACCCCATGGTCTGATCAAGCTGACACCTAAACTTAGCCACCACATGCACCCTCAGTTCTGCAGGGTATGCATTTTGGGGGGTATACATACTCACAGGGTCAGAATATGTTTAGCTTTAGGAGATATTGTCAGTTTTCCGGTGTGATCGTACCGATTTACACTCCCACTAGCCAACTGCTAGAGCTGTACTTATTCTACATTTCTACAGCACTCACTTGGTATGGTCAGTCTTTTTCATTTCAGCTTTCGTGGCAGGTGCGCTGTGGTCTCGGTGAGTTGCTGGAGCCAGCCTGTGTCCATCTCTCCCTAATTATGCAATCAGCTGTGTCATCTGGGCAGCTTACAATCTGCCCTGGTGGGAATATTTACACCAAAGAAATGCTTTCATCCCTAGAAAGTTGGTTGGTAAATATTTACCAGTGTACTACCAGTGATGGCATCTCATTGTGGTTTTAATTTACCTTTCCCTGATGAGTTATGAATAAATATCTTTTCATGTGTCTCTTGGTCATTCATTTATCTTCATTTGTGAAGTGTCTATGTCTTTTACCACCTAAAAAAAATTAGGCTGTTGATTTCTAATTTTTCTTGTTGATTTGTGGGGCTTCTTTATATGTTCTGGTCTGCATTCTTTGTAGAATACGTATATTGCAAATATCTTTCTCCCAGTCTGTTGCTCAACCATTTCATTCTCTTTTAATGAAGGGACATTTAAAGTAAATGTATCAGTCTTCTCTTTCATGGATAGTGTTTTTTTCATGTTCTCTTTAAGAAATCATCATTTATCCCAATCACTTTAAAAAAATACAGTTTTGGGGTTCACTGAATCAGATTGTTGAGCGTGGGATACAGGGATGTGTATATTTTAAATCTCCTTTAAGTGCAGATGGCTTTTAAACACATTAAAAGTTTGTCAACCTTATTTGTATTGAGTGAAATGCAAGTTATAACCACGATGAAATGTTATTTCTCCCATCTATCACACTAATGTAAATCCAAAAGTTGTATAACATACTGTGTTGACTTAAGATGTGAGGCACTCTCATACCTTGTCAGTGTCTGTGTAAATAACTACAGCTTTTATAAAGAGCAATTTAGCAATATCTGTTGAAATAAAAGAATATGCATGCCCTTTGATCTGCCTGGCAGTTCTGCCTCTAGGAATATACCCTACTCATACTCAGAAATGTGCACGAAGAGATATGTTACATGGATATTTGCTGCAGTGTTATTTGTAATGGGAAAAGATGGGAAATTACCTAAATATCCATTGAGAGCCATGCAATGGAATACTAACAACTCAGCAAAAAGGAGATAGTTCTATATGTACAAATGTGGAGTGACTTATAAGTTATATGGTTAAATGTGAAAGAGACGTTGTAGAGTACTGTGTTTAATTTCTGACCAAATGTGTGAAAATGGATAGTTTATAAGCATATGTATATATGTGTGTGTGTGTGTGTGTGTGTGTGCCTGTGTGTGTCTATACCTACATGTGCTAGTGTATTCAAATATATTTATTGAAGGAAACAAGAAATTCAGCTACAAAAATAAAATTAAAACTCCCCTCCAAACATCAGAGAAAATATGCAGGGGCACCTGGGTGGCTCAGTCCTTAAGCATCTGCCTTCAGCTCAGGTCATGATCCCAGAGTCCTGGGATCGAGCCCCGCATCGGGCTCCCTGTTCTGAGGGAAGCCTTCTCCCTCTCCCACTCCCCCTGCTTGTGTTCCCTCTCTTGCTGTGTCTCTCTCTGTCAAATAAATAAATAAAATCTTAAAAAAAAAAAAGCATCTGCCTTCAGCTCAGGTCATGATCCCAGGGTCCTGGGATCGAGCCCCGAGTCAGGCTCCCTGCTCAGCGGGGAGCCTGCCTCTCCCTCTCCCTCTGCCGGTCCCCCTACTTGTGCTCTCTGGCTCACTCTATCTCTCTGTCATATAAATAAATAAAATCTTTAAAAAATATATTCAGCCACAATGGCAGCCACTGGGGGTATTGAATCCAATATATATCTTTTCTGTGCTATTAGCCTTTCTATACCATGGGCATGTATTACTTTTCTTTGTTTAGAGCTCCCCAGGTGATTTGGATGGTCACCATGTCTCTCCGTCCTGAGAGTCAGTCATGGCCTCCCTTTCCCCCTTTCCCACCCAGCTTGGCCTCTGGCTCACAGAACCAGTTTGTCCTGCACAAGTTCTGCCTTCTGCCCAGGACCCTACAGCAAGCCACGAGCCAGACACCCCCTTTGAGGGTCTGGGTAGGAGGGAGAAGCAGCCCCACGTGCTGGCCACCAGTCCCTCTCGCTCTCCCGGAGGGTGATCTATGGCTTGTCAGAGGTGTGGGTTCTTGCCACTTGCTGAATAGAAAGCTTCTTTGTTCTTGGGAGTGAAAATAACCCTAAGATAAATGTTGGGGCTGGAAGAGCCCAGGGAATGTTGGGCTCCAGTTGCCCCGAGGCTCCTCCCGGGCAGGTCTGAGGTTAGGGGAGATATTCCTGAGGGAATATCATGGCCAGAGTCCTCTGGGGACCATGCATGAGCAGTGAACCCTGAAAGGTGGCAATGAGTTCTTCTCAACTTCAACCCAGTTAGTTCCTGATACCTGCCTGAAAACTACTTTCATGTGGGTAACCTTCTATCAACCCATGGAAACTTCTTATCCCTTGTCACTTGCTGGTTATGACATGACCAACCTCCCCACAACTCCTTTATTTCTCCTCACCCAAAGGCTGCGCCTGTGCCCGGTACAAAAGCTCCCTTTTATCTTCATAGACCCGTTTGTGTTCCCATCCCCCTCCTTTTGATTTGCCCCTTGGCAGAACTGGGTGCTCTCTGGAGCCTGCATTTCATTTCTCTGGCTGTTTTCAAGAAGAGGAGGGACCCAGCTCTGCACCTGGCCATTACAAACCCCATAAAGTTCAAGGTATGACCCTTCCATGGACCATAACCTCTTCCCATCCCTAATCTGGCCTAGGCAGGACTGAGTTGGAGGATGCTGGAGCTGCCAGGAGAGGAGAAAGGGAAGGGGAAGTTTGTTTTGGGCTGCTAGTAGTCTCAAAATAAAACCACAAGACAAGGTTGGAGGCTGTTTATTTTTCAGTCTCATTCCTAAGGTTCTAGAGAAAGTATTTTTAACCCAGGAACTTTGAGAGGTGGCCTAAGATCGTCCAAGAGTCCCAGAGGAACAGAAGCCCATGAGGGACAAGGGTGTGAATGGCATCAGAATCCTCCAGGGAAGTCAAGGGCTGTGGTCCCCCTATCCAACCCCAGTGCTGGCTCAGAAAAGTGGAATTCGGGGGCCTCAGAAGGTGGAGCCACTGAAAGGACTTTAGAGAACAGCCTACAGCCTTGTTCCTCCCTTTGGCTGAGCATGGTTTGTCTGGCTGAGACCTGAGGGGAAGGAGCAGGAGGGTCCCCGAGGAGCTAGAGGAGGAAATGCAGGAGGCCAACAGGACATCAGCCTGACTCTATTTTCTGGGTGAAAAAATAGAGGCACAGTGAAGCCCAGGATGATGTTGCCATGTCATGTCTCCATGACAGCGATGAAGCAGCCCCTCTCCTGGTTCCTGTGCTTCTGTTTGTTCTCTCTGGCCCCTTGCTGGGGTCTGATGGAGTGCGGGGTTTGAGGAACAGGATTTGGAACCATCTGGACCTCAAGCACACTGCACAAGATGACAAGAGGCTCTCCCCCCATAGTGGGGCTGGCACCTCAGCTCTAGCTCCCAGTGTCCTGCAAAGCCTCCTCGACCAGGGACTCCTAAAGGCAGAAAGTGCCTATTCGAACCTCTGAATCTCTGTCTGCCCCCTCCCCCTTCCCCCACCCCGCCCAACACTTTATCAGCTTTGCCTCTCTTTGGCTCTACTTGTCTGAGTGAGACGAGGTTTAGGATGAATCATGGTTTTGGGTTTTTTTTCTCTGGAAAAGAATGGAAGAGAAAAAGGGCTAAGGATGAGAGTGCCCACGTATCGAATCCTATAGGTCAGGCCCTGGGGTAGGAACCCATGCCATCCGATTTAAGGCTCCCAACGGCTCTTTGGAGTAGATACTATTGCTCCCCTTTCATCGAGGCTTCTAAGGTTGAGTGACTTGCCCACGGTTGCACAGCGTGTAGCGGTGGATGAGGCTAGCTGTGTCTGGCTGTGGATGGAGGATGCACCGCCATCACAGACGATGCTGCCCCAGTGTGTGCTAGATGCTTCCTGGCTCAGTGCATGAAGGCCGAAGGCTGGGACTCAATGTGAGCTTCAGGCCTGCAGTCACCTCTGGGAAGGGGGGCAGGGGAGCACACAGTTCTGGGGATGGAGCCTTAACAAGTCCATCAAAGCACTCCCAGAGGCATCAGCCAAATTCCTCAGACATGTTGAGGGGTGGACTGCCCCAACCCTGACCTCTGCAGGCTCCTCCCACCTGCTGTGGACCCAGGCAGGGATTTCTCAGGGCTGCTGCTGATTCATGATGTCCCCAGCCCTGGGCTGGGCAAAGAGCTGGCTTTATGCTCAGTTGTTTAATAATCTGTGAAGAAATCAATGTATTCCCACCTCTTCCCCTGGATTCAACCAGCATGGGTTATAATCACATCTGTGTTATTTGCCCATGCAGGGCAGAGGCGTGGAGGTAGGCTGGGAGCTTCAAGTTAAACTTTTCTAGACTAATAAACTGTTTCTCCCATTACAACTTGACTGCCCTTGCCTTTCCTGGCCAACACCCCCACCCCAGGATGCCCTCACCCCCGGCTTTCCTCTCTCTTTCACTGAGGCTGACATCACACTCACATTCTCCAAAAATTCCCCCAATTACCCACAGTCTTCTTAGTTCCTGCTGTCATCACACATCCCAGACTGCGCCCTGTCATTCCTCCTACTGTCACCCCTGAGCATCAGGACTCCCCAGCTCTGTCCCTAGCTGGCCTGGGTCCCCCCATTCAGTGTGGGCTGGCAGTGCAGCAGCAGGGTGGGGTCTAACCCACTGAGATTTTCCCCTCACCAGGTCCTGTGGGATAAACGGACTACAGGAAGAAGCTGTTCTGTTGTGTGTGTCTGTCTGTGTCTATGTGTTGTGTGTGTGTCTGTGTGTTGTGTGTGTGTCTGTATGTGTCTGTGTGTTGTGTGTGTCTGTGTGTTGGGTGGGTGTGTGTCTGTGTGGTGTGTGTGTGTCTGTGTGTGTTGGGTGTGTGTTGTGTGTGTGTGTGTGTGTGTGTGTGTGTGTGTGTGTGTGTGTGAGGGGGCAGGCTGACGTTGAAAGGCCTTGTTATGTGGGAATGGGCTGGGCCTTTCTGAAGCCCCACCAGATGGGGTTGGAAGGCACATGGTTCAGTGGACAAAGCCCCAGGTTTGGAGTCAGAGGCCTAGGTTCAAGTTCTGATTCTGCTGCTTAAGGGTTCTGTGCTCTTACACAGGCCACATGGCCTTCTCACCTCAGTATTCTTCTCTGTAAACTGGTGCTCTGTGTATTTTCCAAAAAAGGCCATGGTAGTATTTCCAGTACCACATGCTCTTCCAAAACCTGACCACTTTCCATTAAGAGGCAGAGTCTCTGTCCTTTCCTCTGGAACCTAGGCAGGTCTCTGTGAATGGGATGTGTCCGAAATGACACTGTGTGATTTCCTGGGCTAGGTCACAAAAGGCGCGTGGCTTCCACTGCCTGGCGCACGTGCTCTCTCTCTGTGTCTCTGTGTGTCTCTGTCTCTCTCATGCTGGAACTCGGCCACCATGCTGTGAGGAAGCTCAGGCCACATGGAAGGGGCACGCACGTGTCATTCTGGCGAGTGTCCCAGCTAAGGTCTCCACTGACAGCCAGCATCAAAGGCCAGACTCACGGAGCCCTGCCCATCTTGCAAATTTGTGAACAAAAGTCATGTTATCGTTTGAAATCACTCACTCAGTTTTGGGGTGGTTTGTTATGCAGCGCTAGATGTCTGCGTATAGGATCATAATAGTAATGTTTGGCTTACAACCGTTGTGAGGGTTAGGCCAAGAGATGCAGTTGGCAGTGCCTCATGGAGCCCTATATAAATACAGCACATTGTTCGACTCACCGCTGTGCAAGCGCTTCCGGGTGTGGACGAGACGTCCGTGTGTGTGTGTGTGTGTGTGTGTGTGTGTGTGTGTGTGTGTGTTTGTAAGGCGGCAAGAGCTGGGCTAGAGGTCTCCACGTATCCCTTCCTATAATCCTGAAAACCTCCTCCCCTCTCCGATCTAGCTCAGGCAGCACTGCACTGATTGTTGAAAGGATTAAATTAGGTCGGCACTATTATTTTCACCAATTTGCAAATGGGCAAACAGAGACACAGCTAGTTCAAGTTCAGGAGGAACTGGAATTGGAATCTGGGTCTCGTTTACTGCCAAGCTGTTACTTCTCTTTCCCTAGGAGCTAGAGCTGGGCAGTCCCCTAAAGAAAATGGGGACACCAGGACATCTTAGCAGATCCTGACCTGGGAAAATCCTTCTGCTGGCTTTACCTAATTTTTAGAAATTAAAAAAAAAATTATTTTTAAGTAATCTCTGCACCCAACATGGGGCTTGGACTCACCACTCCAGGATCAAGAGTGACGTACTCTACCGACTGATCCAGCCAGGTGCCCCACTGCTGGCTTGATTTAATTTTATTTGCATTTCAACAAGCATGGATTGAGCACCTATAATCGGACAGTGTGTTAGGTAGGACCTGGATGCATAAGACACGGTTCCCCTTATTGAGGAGCTTGTAGTCTCTGGGGGGAAACAGATACTTCCTAGTTATGTCACCTTGGGCAGGCAACTGACCATCTCCAAGCCTCAGTTATGCCATCTGTGAAATGGGGATAATCAGAGAACCCATCTCATAGGGTTATTGTGCAAATTATACGGTATATAACTCTACTTAAAGCATCATGCGTGTAGAAAGTGCTCGACAAATGTGAATTTTTATTAGTATAGAAAGAAAAGTTTACAATATGATGAGATATATGCCAAAATACAGGGGGACATAAAGACTTACGGGAGGAGAGAGGAGTACGGAATTAGTTCATCCTGGGGTGGGGGTGGAGGCTGGTAGTGGAGAGGATGTGACTTTTGGTCTGGGACGTCAAAGGCAAGTAAGAGTAGCAGATGGGCTATGGAAGGATAGTATTTAGTGTGTCAGGGAAACAGAGCAGCCCCAGGTGGCTGGAGCACAGGGTCCCACGGTTGAAGGAGTGAAGGCAGGCTGGGAAGGGGCTCCGTGTATCCGATTGTAGGGTAGTGTCTGCCAAGCAGGCCCACAGACCCAGGCAAGAGTCTCCCCACCCAGCTTGGGGATGAGGCTTTAATATGTAAATGCCCAGGAGGAGGACCCCAGGCTCCAAGGTGCAGAAGCTTGGTATGAGTGTTGTAGTGTTGAAGGAGAAAAAGTTGAGGGAACCCCCGAAAGCCCCGGGTACCTAACCCTGACAGAGAGGGCTCAGAAGAGGAGGCTGGTGTTTCAAAGAGATACTCTACCCCTCTCAAAAAATCTGCTCTGGGTGGGTCCCACTGAATCTCCGCTAAGCCAGATCAATAGAATCTGCTCTTGCTAACAAACCACCAAGCCCTCTTGCCCAGACATGTCCCAGAAAAGTCATCACGGATCAATGAACGGCTGCTTGGGGGGAAATTTGCCCCAGGTGGCCAAAGGCCTGCGGGTCAACAAAGGCCTCTTTAGCTGGTGCATCTGGCCCCAGGGAGAAGCCTCCATGGGAGCCTTGGGCAGGCTCTGGGCTCTGTATGCAGAGAACAGCTGCTTTGGTTTAAATATTAATAATGCAAAATGAAATGTGTGGGGTGCCCGGCGCACCAGAGCCCCGCCAGTGTGCATTGCATCTAATGTCCTCTGCATTTGGGTTTGGAAAAATGCGGTCAGTGAATTTAATATACTTTTTGGCAAAGGGAAGACGACAGTTAACTTCTCTCCGGAGCCTCACTAAAGTGGGTTTTCTCTCTGGAAAGCAGAGAAGGGAGAGTGGTTTCTCCCAGTACGCCAGCAGGCCTGCTAGCGGAATTCTGTCTGAGCCCCTCTGCTCTGCTCACCTTGACACTCGCAGGGGGGCTCTGGGGGCCGGAAAGCATCCCGCTGAGGGGAACAGAAACTCAGCCAGGCTCGGTGAAGCAGGGGGGCCTGGGTGGGGCCTAATCCCCAGCTTCTGCTGGCTAGGTCTCCTCCCTCCAGGATGTTCTCTCCCCATTTCGCGCCCCCTTCTGGAATCACCCCCCCTGATGTTCGTCAGGGGAGCTCACCATGGGAATGTCCGTGCCAGGGGCCTCTTACTGGGCCCCTGAGGTTTGTCAACCTGATCCAAGGTGTCCAAGCGCCGGAGGCTGGCCCCAAAGAGCCTCGCTTCTCTCCATTCCACTGCAGGTAGGTTTCTGACCGAGCTGTTAGGAAGAAGCTTTTCCCCCTCCACTGCCCTCCCTGCAACAGCTCTTGCCAGGGTCTCTGTGGGCCTGTTCCCCCTTCACCAACATCCCAGGCCCTGGCTTCTTGCTTGCCCAGTGCCACAGCTCTCAACTGGCTTCTTGAGAAGTTAATAAGTGCTTGGTGACATCACAGCCCCAGAGCCAGGGAGCAAAGAACGCCAGAGGCTAATGTTTCTGAGGAGAAGTCAGAGGCTCTGGGCTTTTGCCCAACAAAGGCGCCCTGTGCAAGTGTGGTCACATAACGGCCACCGCCACCACAGAGCTGGAACAAAGCTCGCCAGGCTCGCCCCAAAGTCTATCTCTGGTTTTACACAACCCAATAGTGTTCCCAGCTAGAGGCTTGAGCGTCTCATCTGGCAGGGAGAGCCGGGCAGTCCTTGCCCGTGGCCTGTTTGTGGCTGGCTCTGGGGGGCCTCCCAGGCTGAGGGGGAAACGGTCACCCCGGGGCCCCTCAGCTGGGGGCAGGGAGGAGGCTCCAGGCAGGAGCCAAGTAGCCTTGCCTGGGAGAGGGTGGGAACTGCAAGTCACCCTGGCTCTGGGGCTCCAGCTGTGCCCCAGGCTCCAGCTCCGGCCCCCACCCCCCCAAGTCCACCCTCCTTGGCCTCCGGCCCTTGGGGAAGCAGAGAGAAAGTCTCGCCTGTTCTGGATGCCGCAGGCAAGATCGGCCACAGTGATCTCCTTCATGTGTCACTGTTGGCTGTAAGCGCTGTGTTTGGTTTGGCAAAACGGCTATTTAAATAGCAGTGAAATGTGTCACTGGAAAAAAATTAGCTCATGTTTCCTTTGCCATTTCTTCATGATTTCCATTAAAAGTGTAACCACGGGTAATAAATTAACAAGATCTGTAAAAGCGACCATAGGAAACCATGGATCCAGAATTCCTATAAACTTCTAACCCATGATGCTAAAAAGCAAGGCTACTTGGGGGAAGTTATTGGATCACCCATGTACTCCAGCTTTCTTTGTGTCTGACTCTTATTCCCTGCCCCAAAATAAGAAAGGAAGCCCTCCACTTCTTACAGCAGTAGTTGTCAGGGCTGAGAGTCTTTGCCTGGAAAACCCGGAGCCTTGGGGCATTGCTTGGCTCTTCCTGTTTCGTAAAAAGAAAAAGAAAGAAAGAAAAACCAAACTAAAAAGTTACTTCTTGATCAAAGTACAATCTCCTCCCCCCAAACTGTGCCTCGCCTGGTTCTAACCATAGTCCAGTTGTTGAATGTTCAACTCCTGATGGGAACTGGACCCTTTCCCATGGGTCCTGAATAGCTTGAGGTACAGTTGTAGCTCAATTTCACAGATAGGAACACTGAGGTCAAAGGAAAAATATTTCCTTTGGGTGCAAAATGCAATAATCAGTGGATGCATGGGGGAAGCTGGGAGCAGCAACCTTCGGAGGGCTGCCAACACACACACCCTCCCACATTCATACACGCTTACACGTTCACGTGCAACGATGCTTGTTTGTGCTGGGCTGGGGGCTGAAGTATCCCTGTAGGGTCCTGAAAGTGTCTCTGGAGATAGTGGGGTAAAAAAGCTGCTTCCAAGGCAGGTGGCCCTGGGGAATGTGTTTGGTTTGACACAGCGGGGCTCTGGGAGGGTCAAGGAAGGGCACGGGCAATGCTCCTCCAGAGGGCTGGGAGAGGAGGGGTCCAACACCCAGAGGCTGGAGAAGTGGGGGGCAGGATCAGGATTGGGGGGTGTGTTCAGTGTCACACACAGAGCCGGGGGACTTGGCGGAGAGGGCTGAGGGGGTGTTTTCAGTGTTAACGCACAGCGGGGGAGGGAGTGGGGGAAAGGACAGGGAGGGTGGGTCCATGTTACACCCAGGACTAGAGCAGAGGGCAGAGGACCGGGGCAGTGTGTCAGGGTGTCGCACGGGGCTAGGGGAATGTGTTCAGTGTCAAACACAAGGCCAGAGGAATGGAGGACAGGACGGGGGGAGCGTGTCAGTGGGACACACAGTAGCAGGGTGCAGGGGATGCAAGGAGTGAAGGGAAGGCAAGTAGCGGCCAGCAAATCTCCTTTGGCCTCCGGCCCCCTGAACCCCTGTCCTTCCTCAATGCTCCTTTCACAAGTATCTCAACCCCCCCTTTATTAGTCAAATGTGCCTGGCCCTTGGTCTCCTGTTGGACAGAAGATGGGGTGATAAGGGGGAGTTCTGTGCCATTTCTAAACCCCAGGACCACCTCTGTCCCTGAAGCCTACCCCCTCTGCACTTAGCCCCTGACCACTCCTTGTTTCTTCACGACAGTCCCTTTTCCTGGAAGGCAGTGGTGTGGAATGTGGAGGCTCAGAAAACCCTTTGTCACAATGAAATTAGAGAGGGATTTGGCATGACTCTTTTCTCCACTGATTTGCATTAGGACCTCTCTCCCTCTAACCCTCCTCCTGCCCCCCCCCGGGCCCCCCAGTTCCCAAACCTTTCATCTTGTCCACACAGAGGCTATCAGCCATTGCCAGCACCTTTTCTCCAGGGGTGGCTGGCTTTCTTTGTTCATTCCTCTCTGTGAGGCCCTTGATAAGGGCAGTGGTGCGCAGTCCTCCCAACGCTGCGCTGGGCCCCGGAACCCCAGAGAGCCCTTCCCTCATAGCTCAAGCCTGAGGGCTCTGCCAAGGCACCTGCTGTAATGAAGGAGAAACATCTGCTTGTTTTATTTACATTTCATCCAGATGTTTGGGTACCATGTAGACGCAGCCTGTGGGCAGTCTGAAACGCTGTGGCTAGAAACTGAGCTTCCCTCCTTCGGAGCCGGGAGGCCGGGAAGGGAGGGCCTTCGAGCTGAGGAGGGATGGCGGGCTGGACAGCGGACCCTGCGCTTGGATGACGAGAGGGAGGCAGGAAGGCGAGGCATGGAGCTGGAGGCCCATCACAGCCGGGGCAACAGACTCAACAAGCTTCCTCATAAACATCGGATCTGTTTACAAAGCCACCAGCGATGGCAAGCACTCGCCAAATCGCGATTTAACAAAACAAAACAAAACAAAAAACTGCCCTTTACAGCGCTTCCCACCACTTCCCAGATGCCGGGTGAGAGCCTACTGTGTGCTCCGCCGACCCCGGCAGCTCCGCGCGCGCGCCCTTGGCCGAGGCTGTGAAGCCAAGGGAAGGCGGCGGTCCCACAGGCTCCAGCAGAGAAGGCCAATTAACAATGCCAGGCAGTGAGCATAAATCACCACGCTCCCCCTTTTCCTGGGCTCGGGCTGGAAAGGATCAGAACTGTGCAAATACTTGGGATGTTTCTCTTTATTAGTGATAAAATACTGGACGTCAGCGTGTGGCGGTTCCCGCACCGCCTCCGACAGTCGGAGCAGTAATTGTGATGAATAGGGGTCCAGGGGCAGGGCTGCAGGCGGTTAAGAAGGGCTCAGTGGATTGAAAATATTAGGATTGATTAAAGGTCAAATACTTTATAAATTTATCAGCGCTGGATACATTCTTCCGAGGTGGGGGCTACCCTTCCAGCCAGGTGGAAAAAGAACTCACATGCTCTCCGCCCCCCCTCCACCTCCCCTAAGTCTCGCCACATTTAACCCACAAAACTGACGAAACAGCAGACATTTTCCTGTAATTCGTGCCCTTTTGCTTCTCCTGCCAGGAGATGAGTTCAGCACAGACATCTGCGGGCAGGCGTCTGCCCATTTCTCACTGGAGAGAGAAAAGAGAAACTTCGCTGGGATGGAGGATTGAATCCTCCGGGGTGGAAACCGGTCTGGGCTTCCCGGAGACAGAGCCTCCAGGGACACGACAGGCTGTTACCCACCCAAGGAGCCCTCAGGGCAAAAGGAGGGTCTCTTCGCTGATTGGGTCCTTTCCGCCCAGTGTCAGAGCTTCTGTTAGTAGGTAAAGAGATCTTTTAACTCTTTGCCTGCCAGGAAGGTCCAGGTGAAGTTCTATGTTGAATCTTGGCACTGGCCCTCCCCTGCCTCCTTATAAGGTTAATTTATTGAACAAATACGTATTAAGGCAGGAGCCACTCTAGTCCTGGGGATAAAGCAGGGAACAAAATAGACAAAAATTCCTGCACCTAGGGATCTCATATTCTAAGAGGGAGTGAGAAAATTAAAAAAAAAAACCACTATAAATTATATAACATATTACATGATAATAAGGGCTAAGAAAAAAATAAAGTAGGTGAGGAAAGGGAGTAGGAGGAGCAGGGGGAAGAGACTGACATTTTGGAAAGAGTCGGGGAGGTCCTCTGAGCCCTGGAAGAAGTGAGTGCAGTCATTGGAGAGAAGAGAGTTTATCTGTAAATGTGTTTTAATTGTGCTGGTATGTGAGCATTTTAGTACAGGCTGTCATCTATCCTTTCCTTTTTGGAATTGGGTGAGGTGTAAAGAAAAAACATGTACAGAAAACGAATGAGGTAGAACAGATCTGAACAGAGAAGAGATTTCTAAGACCCCTGGATTAATGACTTGCGTCTGAATTACCTGGAGGGCTTGGTGAAACACAGATTGCTGGGCCTCACCCTCAGAGTGTCCAAGTCGGTTGGGGGTTTGAGAATTTGCCACTCTAGCAAGTTCCCAGGTCCTCTGAATCCAGGGACCACACTTGGACAACCATTGCCCTAAACCCACAGAGCATGCTCTTCTTGATCAGGTGGGGCTTCCTGAAGAGGTCAACTCGGAGACAGGTTTGAGAAAAAGAACAAATAGCAATTTTTCAACTTTACTGTTTAGAAACAAGGGTGGTGAAAATTAACTCAGCCAGTGGGCACAGAGGGAGGGCCAAACTACAGCTAGGTGGGGAAACAGTTCTGTTGGCTGAAGCTGAAACTGGCACTTGCCTTCCTTCCCCCAGCATCCTGGGCTGAGACAGAGGAGAGAACAAGCAGAGAGAGGGAGGGCATACATACAGGGCAGGTGTGTGGGCTAGACTTGACAGCTGGAAGGCAGGGAGAGGAAAGTTAGAGAAGTGCTCCCCCGTGCCACCCCCAGACTGTGCTAAACCTTGTGAAGCACTCACTGGAGGGACTGAGGGGGGACATACGCATCTCTAAAGACAGCTTTTCCCCAAATGTACTCCATGTAACACTCCTTTCCAGAGATGTTCATAGGTATCACCAAAAAGAAGATTCTTTTGTCAAATATGTTTAGAGCACACTGGGCTAAACAAACTTCTTCACTGCCGGACTTCTCAGGGCCTTTAATATGCAAATGTACATTGTTACCCTCCCCAGAGGAATATTTAATATTCAGTGTTTTTAAAACTTTTTGATTACTGAATCTCCTTTACTTTTTCACAAAGAATCTTACAAGACCAGTGTACAGTGGGATATGCTTCAGAAAACACTGGCCCTTAGGACTGAATGGTCTCCTAACCCACACTGATGGGTGAAATGAGAAAACTCTCACACAGCTGGGAACCCAGAGGCTATCTCCAGCATCCTTTGTTCTCTTGAAGACTTGTAGATTGGTTTAGAAGGGTCTCCAGATGTGCCCACGGCTCAATGCCCATCCTGAGGTTCCCCAGGGTTCTTTGAGGAGAGAGCCTGGACTCCTGCACCTTGTGTGTTTAATTTGAGCAGGACTGGAAGACACCATCCCTCTCACAGAGCATCTCGCTCAGACTCACTCCTGCCACACAAAATGTGTAGAAGAAGCATGTGTTGTGCTGGCTGGATGGACAGAATCGGTCACAGTGTGGGTTTTGCACTGAATCCCAGTGCATGGCTTCTGCCTATAGGCAGGGCCTGCAGAATTGAGAAGGGGAGGGGCCTATGGCCACAGCTGGGTCTGGAGAACAGCAGCCCTGATATTTACGACTCTGATGGTCCTTCTCTAGTGGACCGGCTTTGGAACATAAATAAACTTAATAGGCTTCAAATAATTGTGACAACTGAGTTTAAGCCCAGACTGTGGTCCAGGGTAATGGACGTCTCTCTCTCTCTGTCTCTCTCTGTCTCTCTCTCTCTCCCCCTCTCAATGGGGCCTGATTCTACAGATCCAATGCTCAGTCCTGAGCATAGCAACACAGTTGACTAGGTGGGTTTTGGGCATTGATGGAGAGGTCAATGATCTTGAGAGTGAACCATCCAGCCCCCAGCCTGATGGGGCAGATTCCTGATCCTGCTCCTTACATGGGGGCAGGGAGGGTAAGCCATCCCTTGCCCCCTTCTTGGCCTTTCTCAGAAGCCGTGGCTGAGACATAGAAGTATAAATCTGGTTCAAAGAACTGGCGTACTTTGAACACTTTCTTTGTGCAAGACATCATACCATCTTGTGGAGAAAGACAGACACCTGCCTCTAACACACAGCAAATTGAGATAAAAGGCCACAGTAGAAAGTTATAAAGAAAACAAGGAGATAACAGATGAGGTGAATTCCTGCTGAGTGGGGACGGGACTTTCCAGGAGAGAAACCTAAACAAAGGCATGGAGGTGGGGGAGTACAGGAATGTTCAGAGAAGGTGCACAGGGGCGAGACAGCCAGCAGGAGAACATGCTGGAGCTGGAACCTGGAGAAGTTTTCTTTTCATACTGAGAGATTTCACTTTATCAAACAAGCACTAGAAAGTCAGGTTTTATTTTAATGTTTTAAAGGAATAGATGCATAGAGCAAACTCCTCAAACAATACAAGCATATATTCAGCGAAAAGTAAGTCTCCCTCCCATCCCTGATTGCCAGTCACTCAGTTCCCTTTCCTGAAGCATCCTCGAGTATCAGTATCTTGTGCATTCTTTCAGAGATAGTCCATGTCTTCGCAAACACGTATGTGAATAGGTCTTCCAATGCTTTTTAAGTGCAGATATTCACATGTTGTATACACTTACTAGTACCTTGATCATACTTAACCAAAGATCTTGGAGATTTTTCGGTGAAGCACACTGTGTCCCATGGTCTATTTAGTATAAAGACTCTTCTGATGGACATTTGGTGTTTGCACTTTTGCTACTTCCGACAACGATGCAGCGAATATGCTAGTATGTAAATCACTTTGTGCATTTATTGTAACTTCGTAGACATGTAACTGCTTGCTCAAAGGGCATTTGCATTTTTCACATTGATAGACTTCGCGTGGGGGAATTCAATGCAGGGGATGCTGGGACCAGATCTGTTTCAGGAAGATCCTCTCGGAGGCCCCAGGATGATGGGAGTGAGGGAAAAGACAAGTGTGGAAGGTGGTATGATCACACCAGGTGAAATATGATGACGGGCAGAACAGAGCGCCGGCTGAGGAAAGGAAGGGAAGGGCGAGCGTGGAAGAGACGCTAGTAACTGATTAGATGTGTCCATATGGGAGAGGAGAAATCAAATACAGAGGCCCAGAACCCCACGTGGGGAGGGATTAACCAAGAGATAGAAGGAGTAGCTTCGATCAGACTCTTGTAAACCGGGAATGTGTCTGCAAAGGTAGGAAAGCAGAAAGGGAAGAAATCACCACCTCAGGCTTGGTAGGGCTTGAGGAAGGGTAAGACTCAAAGAAAGTTAGAGGGTCCCAATGTCCCCCCGGGGAGGGCTGATCAGACTCAGTGCAGTTTCAGACAAGAAAGGGGTGAAGAGCACCCGCTTTGGAGTCTTTGAGTTTAGAGTTGCTTGTGAACTGTGTTAGCCAGTTTAGGCTTTCTGGTGGGACCAACGACTGCCAAATTTCAGTGATTTAACCCAACAGATTATTTCTAGCTCACATCAGCATCCACTGCAGGAACACTGATGAGGAAGGGGCTCTGCTCAAAGCAGTTACTGAGGATCCTAAGTTCTTCCATATTCAGATTCTACCCTCCTCGAGATGCTTAGCATCCTCCAGAGACAACTGCGTAGAGGCAGGTTTTATGGGCCAGAACTGGAAAGGACTTAGGCCCCTTTCACCTACTTTCTATTGGTCAGAGTTGAGTCCCAGGGCTGCAGTTAACTGCAAGGGAGCCTGGAAATGGCACCCGGCTGTGTGCCTAGGAAGAAAAGGGAAGTGCTTGGTAAACAGCTAGCCAACCTCTGCCCCCAAAACTGTGTGTCCTGGACAAGTCATTTAACATCTCAGAGGTTCAGTTTTTATGTCTGTAAAAAGGGGGTAGTCACCTCCTAGGTAGGATCATTGTGAAGATTATGAGATCATGTATGTCATCCACTTAGCCTGACTTAGGGAGACTACCGTGACTATTTATACATGTTCATAGTGTGTGCTTTTTAGTTGTGACCTTATGAGAGCCGTTGTGGTGGTTTTTCCCGGTTTTTTCTCTACCCATTCCAGGTCTACACAGACAGAGGAAACCTCACTCTGTTTTCTGACTGACTGGATCCTGCCGGCCCCAAAGTCGATTTATTTTCTTGAAATAAATCGTTTGGTTTGGCTGACTCCATGGATAGAATTCATGAGATTATTTCCAAATCTCACTATGCCTGGTCCATGTAGACCCAGCCACAACCTCTGCCAGACAGCTGCGCTCTGAGCACACGCGGGCTGAAGAATGATTCTTGTCCATTCTTTCATGTTATTCCCACACTTCAGAAGTCTGGAGGGAAGCTGAATGTTTGCTGTTCTGGGATCATTTGAAGCCGGGCATGCAAAGAGTTCCGAGTCACTTTCAAGTCTGCCCGTAGGAAATCTTTCTTGGCAACCAGACAACTAGAATTAGTTATTAAAGGCATGTCAAATGAATAAAGACACCTCTGTGAGGAAAACCGCAAGTAACCGCAGTTACTTTTTCTAATATGAATAGGAGGCTAATATCAAATCACCTTTAATTTTCCACTCTTTCTTCGCTGTTTCAATGGTGGGTCAAATCTAATAATACAGATACAACAGAAAACCATTTCTGTTTTCATCTATCTCAATACATGTGCCCACTGCAGATGTGTGTCTTAAAAAACCAGGGTCTGGAATTTGAATAGTGCCTGCATACTGACAAGGCTGTTTCCTCCAGGAACGTTCTCTGGGATGCCAGGCCTGTGTTGCCCTCACAGGCTGTAAGAAGCCAACCCATGCAACAGAATGAAGCATGGTCTTGTCTGTAAAGCATGCCTCCCACAGAGCTCGGGCCACAGCCTCCACTGAAAGGCAGGGATGGTCATGAGGACACAGCCCTCAGGATCTGGGGAGAACGTGGTGTGAAGGCATCTTGAAAACATGGGCCTGCTTTCCAGATGCCAGTCACCGAAGGCCCGGCGAACTCTCATTCCCAGGTGGCCTAGATTTAGGGTCACTGGATAGATTTGCAGACCGGGGAGCTGATGACCAATGGGAAGTGCTGTATCGTGGTTATGAGGCTCCCAAGTCTGACACACTGTCTGGGTTCAAACCCCAGGGCTGGTATGTTTTGTTGTTGTAACAAGCAAATTGCCCGATTTCTCTGCACCTCAATTTCCTCATCCATAGAATGGGGATAACAATACCTGTCTCACATGGCTGTCATGTGTAATAAATGAGCTAATTCTTACAAAACACTTAGAACAAATATTTGGTAATGAGTAAGTTCTCAATGACTATTGGCTATTATCGCTAGTACTATCAATAATATTAACCATTATCCAACGGAGAAAGGGATCGATGGGTGATTTTATGTGTGGGTGGGTCATGTGAGCCAGAACAACTTGGAGTCTATATGGAAGGGTTGGTTGGTTGAAAGGAACCAGTCTGACACTATCAGCTCTTTGGAAGCTCTTCTGCTGGGTAGACGTGATTTGAGCCCTCGTGGTCAAATGGTGAGGCTGTCCCCATGCAGATGCTCTCCTGGGCAGACAGGTCCATCCTCTGGATACAAAAGGTTTTCCAGCCAGGATCAAAAATACAGAAACCATTTAAAAACTGACCAAACTCACTCCAACTTCCTCAAAATTAATCCCCTCAGGTAGGTCCTGTGGGACAAGGTCCCTTTGAAAGCTTTCTTGTATCCTGCATTTTGTGTGCCTAAGGGATTTGGGTGGCTTTTTCTTAAACGAACTCTTAAGGGCTAGGATTCATTCTGCAACATTTGCCCCTGGATCTAGGTGCAGGCCACCACGGTGACCTTCCTGCCCCCTTGTCCTTACCTTTTCACTAACAAATGGTGGATCTTCAGCCGGTCTTGAATCTGTGCCTTGTAGCTGCTCTAAGGTGACAAAAAATTCTCTCCTTGACCAAATGCTACTCCAGCTCCCCTGAATTCTCAACCAGGACTTGACTTCTGGGCTTCTATGTTTGTCTCTCCCATTTTAGCAAGAATCCTGCTAAGTCAGTTTGGTCAGAATCCCCTACTCTTGATATCCGATCACTCTTAATATCTGACCTGGTCCCTCGGCCTCCCCCCACCCCCACCCCCAGGGAACGTCTGATCACCCAGGCCTGCCTTCAGCAAGAATCCGGTAAGATTGATTTAGCCAGAATCCCCCCTGACCCCTGATGCTTCCTCTTGGTCATTTCCCATTCACTGACCCCCCCGCCCCCGCACCGTGCTCCTTGGCTATATTTCCTTGTTGAATCCTTGGCTATATTTCCTTGTTGAATCCTTGGCTATATTTCCTTGTTGAATCCTTGGCTATATTTCCTTGTTGAATTCAGAGTTGAGTGCAATCTCACTCCCCCAGTACAAAACCCCATTGTAGCAGTAGCCCTCTCTGAATGCAGCCTGCTTTACTGTCCTTAACTAGTGTCATGAATAACTTGTCTTTAGTAGAGGCTTCAGGGTTTATTCTGGGCGAGCTGAGATTGGCTGTATATTGCGGTGCTCCAACTCATAGGTAGGAATCACCGCACTCACTCCCTGGGGCAGTTTGTCGAGTGAGACCAGGAGGAGTGGCTGGGGAAGAGGCCAGGGAATTCAAGAGAACTCAGCCCTCTTTGTTCTTGTTACGTCCGTGACTGATATATTTTAGGCAAGATCACTAATTAACTGATCAATCAACAACACTGTGGCCTAAGTTATGGGCATAATTTCCTTAATCAGGACTTCCAGAAATAAAAGAGAAATTAGAAGAAAGTGACTCTGTTGATTTGCTTTCTTTTTCCTTGCTTATACTCTCACTTTGTTTCAGAAAAGAGTCTAAGGTCATTACTCTTTCTGTGTAGAACCCAAAATGAAGATAAAAATGGAAAACTTGGGGCACCTGGATGGCTCCGTCAGTTGAGACTCTGCCTTCGGCTCGGGTCACAATCCCAGGGTCCTGGGATCGAGCTCCATCGGGCTCCCTGCTCAGCGGAGAGCCTGCTTCTCCCTCTCCCTCTGCCTGCCTCTCTGCCTACTTGTACTATCTGTCTCTCTCTCTCTGTCGAATAAAAAAATAAATACAATATTTTTTAAAAAACGGAAAACTTCAGGGGCGCCTGGGTAGCGCAGCTGGTGAAGCATCGGACTCTTTGTTTGGGCTCCCGTCATGATCTCAGGGTCGTGAGATCCCCGTGTGGGGCACTGCGCTCAGCATGGAGTCGGCTTGAGATTCTCTCTCCCTCTGCCCCTCCCCCCGCTTGTGTTTTCTCTCTCTCTCTCTCTCAAATAAATAAATAAATCTTTTTTAAAAAAATGGAAAACTTCACTCAGATGCTGGGATAAGACCATCTCTTTGAATGTTTGCCTTTGTGAATCCAGGCAAGCAGTCAATTGACTGGAGTTTTCTTTTCCAACTAGCTGTGGTGCTCTAGAAGCACAGTCTAAGGACTTCAGTGAGAAAGGAGCCTGTATGTGCCCGGGCGCACGGCTGTGTATTTGTGCGTAGAGCGTGTGTGTGAGCACCTGCTGATGGAGCAGAAACTGCACCTTGGCCAGCAGCAATGGCCAAGCACCTGCTCTTCCCCAGGTCCTTTACTGAATTTACTCCTTGTCACGGGCCACAGAGGAAGGTATTATTATCACCATGACACGTGGGGACAGCGAGGTTGGGAAGGCAAGAGAGTTCTCCCAGTACCAGGTAGGAGAAGGACGTGTGCAGCCTCCGAGGATGGGGAGGAGAGAGGCGGAGAGCCCAGAGAGGGTGGGAGGAGGTACAGAGAGAAGACGTCCCACGGACAGGGCCTAAACCTGCTGGAAGACTACAGAAGGAGGTCCGAGCCGCGCTCTAACTCTGCCCCAGGCACCCCGAACTCTCAGGCACCTTAAAGCCGGGAAGCCTTCCTCTTCTTGCCCTGTTAGAGGCTTGCCCATCTTGATGTTGGAATCCGGGTCTTTGGCTTCTGGAACGGGGCTCCCATGGTGTTGGTAGAGAGATCTTGAGCAAGCCTGTCATCAGTCCCTGTCCCGGGAACACCTGTGGGAGGGTGTCAGGGACACAGGGGTGAGCAGGGCAGAAGGGTCTGTTCTGCCTGGGGCTGACCGCGCCCGGCCGCCCTCTGCCACATTTCCTGGGCATCCTCTTGGGAGCTTCATCCTGCCCGCCACTTCCCTGGAATGGGGACCTCTGCAGAACCTTCCCGCCCCAGCGCTCCTGAGCAAAGAGCCAAGCCAGGGTAAGCCTGTGCATATAGGGCCTCAATTTCAGATCAGATTCACAAATTTAATTTCCTATTCCTTAATTTAATTCTGCATTTTAGTTTTGTTTTTATTATTTACATGGGTTGCCTTTAATGATTCCAAATTGCTGCTGCCCCTCTAGCAGTATTTTGTCTTAGGTTAACTTCTTGAAAACTGATCAGCGTTGGAGTTTATTCCGCACTGGGTTTAGTTATTTTCTGAAACGAAGCACAATTAAATTAGAATAATGAACATGCTCTTTAGAGGATTAATTCATAATAAGCAGGCCATGTGCTACAGCTCACAGAAGAAAGGGCACGAGGACCGAAAGCTGTTTTTTCTGCCTAAATATGAAAAGTACATTCTGCAGAGCAGAACAAATCAGCTAATGACATCCAGAGCGCCGGCCAGCCCCAGAGCGGCACGGAGCTGGCATCTTGAGTTAGCGCGATCCCCGCCAACACCACTGCCCACCTTTCCTCCCTGAGAAGCCTGGCAGCCTGTGATTTCGCCCGGCTCCTGGCTCGGCAGGCACAGCCTACAGAGGCCACTGTGCGCCCCCTCAGTTCTACCCCAGGAAGCCCCAGACTCCATGGCCTGTGGCTTCTCAAGCTTCACCCTCAGAGCTTCCGAGAGCCCGTCCATTCCTTTATTCCTTCCCCCAAGGAAGGTTTCATTGAGCTCCTGCTACGTATCAGGCATCCATGGGTGCACCCTCGGGATACAGGTAGGAGTGTGGATGGTGAGTTGAGGTCAAGGCCAACGGGGCCTGAAAAGAGAGAGTGAGTGGACAGTGAGTGGGACCAGATCGTCCAGGGCCTTGGCGTCTGCTCTGAGTGAGTGGGAAGTCATGGCAGGGATTTGAGCAGAAGTAGTACCTCTGGTCTGACTTACATAGAAGGATCTCTGACTGGTGCCTGAGGTGGCGGGGGGTGGGGGGGTGGATAGAAGCTGGGAGATCTGTCAGGAGGCTGACAGTTTAGGCCTTTGATGCTCTAGCCCCAGTTGCTCCATACCATGTTCTTCAGAGCCCCCCAAAGTGCTGAGCCCAGGCTTCACAGCCAGGCCTGGAGGCTTAGAGTCTGCTGGAACCTCCTGCCTCCCAGGAGAGTGGTTTTCCAGCCGCTGTGAGGCATGTTCAGGGGCATCAAACTTCGCCGGGCCCGGGAGACCCTTCTGCAGGCCCTCCCCCTCCACCCCCACTGACCCATGGATCAGAAGGTCAGAGCCTGCCATGAAAGGGGACTTCCAGGCAGGCGACAGCTCTGCACTGTCCCTTGGGTTGTCACAGGCTCCTCTGAGAGGGACCCACCCTCTCTGCCAGGTAACTGACAAAGGGACATCGGCAGGCTCTATTGTGCAGTTGCTGCAGGAACAGGGGACAGATCAAAGCAGGAGAGGACCAACATCTGCGGGAACCAGGGCAAGGAAGAAGTACAAACACACTGAATGAATAAATAAGCAGATGAATGATTGATGGGGAGGGGGATGAATGATGAATGAATAAATGAATGATTGATGAACGAACAAGTGTACGGCCAGCTCCACCTCTCAGCTCTTTTGGTGTCTTCTCTCCTGGGAACCATGAAGTAAAGATCCTCCCGTGGCCCTCAACTCTAGGATTGCCCACTGGAGTTGAGACCACACTGCTTCTGACCCCACAGGCAGAGGCGGCTTTGGCTGAAGAGTAGGGCCCTGTGGCTGCAGGGGTGGGTGGTCTGTTGGCTCTGAGGGAGGAGAGCTCTGAGGACCTCAGAGGAGGGGAAGGTGTAGGGGAAGAAGGTATTTTAAAGTGGAGGTTTTATCATTCAGGCGTGGGTGAGGCCGATCGAGGAGACGCTTGCCATTAAAAAGATAGTGTGTCATACACAGAGAGCCCAAGAGAAGGGGGCACACCACGGTGGGGCAGGGTGGGGGCACACAGGGAAGCACCGGGGTTGGTCAGGAGGCAGAGGGCGTGAGGGGAGATGTGGTCCAGAGCCTTTATTGTGGTTTCCACAGGAAGGAATAGGCAGGCAGGGTAAGCGGGCTTCGGATTGGTTACTTTGAATAATTTCAACAGGTCTGGGGTACAGGGACCCTCCCTCATCCCTGGCCCTGGGAGATATGGGCAGGAGGATATTGGTTTGGAGTGTAAGACCTCAATAAAGGAGACGGCTGGGGTTATGGACTCTGGATTGGTTGGTTTGTGTCTGAGGGGTGTACTGGAAGGTGAACTTATTATCTCCAGGAGCTGGTTAACCCCGTGGGAGGAGGTCCCTCCAGTGTCAGTGAGGCCACATCAAGGCATCAAAAATACAGCAAATAAAAAGACATGCTTGTTACAGAGGGGAAGGGGAGAGATTTGTTTGTCCTTTCCTAGTCCCATACCAGACTACATTGTGCAGATGCTAGGCCTTGGGTCAGTCTCATTCTGGGACTTATTAGGGTAGAGAAGTCCATTTCGGCTGAGTATGTGATTGTATCAGCCCAATAGGCAGAAAGATTTCACTAACTGAAATCTCCAGAAACTTCTCTCAATGAGGCAGGCCAATGATAACTTCAGCTCAGGCCCAGAAGACGCCAGCACTGCCCTGGCACCACCCAGACATCGGATGTGCCCCAACTTCCAGAAGCCTGGGTCTCCCAGGGTGGCAGGATCCTGCCGCCCTCCAGGGCAGAAGTGCCTTATTCAAGGAAGCTGTGTCTGGAGACCTTGGGTCTCATGGGCCCACTCCATTTTGGAGGAGGGTCTTGCCCAAGGATTTCCATGGAATCCGGACAATGAGTTTGGGGTCAAAAGGCCACTTAAAAGAGTACATGTGTATGCCCCACTTTATTTTCTGAACTTTAATAGATAGTCATAATAAAAATGATTCCCATTTATTGAAAGCTTACTAAGGGTTAGATGTCGGGCTAAAAACTTTGCATTCTTTCTGTCATTTAATTCTCTCATCAACCTCAGGATGTAGGTATTTTTACCCTCATTTTAGAGATGACACTGAGGCCCAGAGAGAGGCTAAGTACCTTGCTGTTAAGTGGGAGAGCCAGAGTTGCATCCGGATGGATCATAGCCACTGGGAATTGAAAACTGAAGACCCTTCCAATGGTGCCCACTGATCTTTTACTCCTCTGGCCCAGTCCTTAATCCTCTGAAGGCTGTGGAGCCCTCAAAGCATGTGAGGAGTAGAGAAACTCTTTCTAGAAAATGGACATTTTGCATATTGCACAAGTATACTTCCCAGGCAATTTCCGGGGTCCACAGGCCCTCCTGAAGCTCTGGAACCCTGCCTTTGGCATTTGCTTTCTGCAGTGACTGTTTTTCTTTCTCATAACCCTGGGGCACAGGGCAACCCTCAGGGACCCAAAATCACCCCAGTGGGGCATGGAAGCAGACAGGACCGGTTAAATCAATGAACGCTCACTACCCGCTCCTTCCATAATTGCATTCCTGCCTTCTCACCCTAACAGCCAGCACTTAGGGTAATTGCATTCCGGTAGGGCTCCCGGGCCTCTGGGGCCTGCCCTGGAACCTGTTGACAAGCCATCTGCTTCCAGAGGGGTTCTGGAGACCAAGACAGCCTTTTAACATTCTTCTCTGTTGTCTTTGCTATAAGAGAGACAAAGGACTCTGTAACAGATCTTGTCCAAAATCCCACTTTCTTAACCCACCCACATCAACCCTGGAGCCAAGGAGGCTTCCTCTGTCCTGGGCTGTCTTGCTAAAGTCAAAACAGCAGTACCTGTTCGTCCACGTGGATGACCTTTGTAAACACCTGGCTTCGAGGCAAGGTGGCCAACACTAGGGGTCGGCTGGACAGACTCCCCACTCCCCACTCAGGACTAAAGGATTGAAGGGCTGGGGTCCTCCCTCCGGGGCCAGCTGTTGTGCTGGCCTCACCAAGTGCCTCACCCCCAGCTTCACTCTTTTATTCATAAGATTTATTGGCACCTCCCTAAAGGGCTCCTGGTCTTCGCGCAGAAAACCCACGATATAAGGAAATAGGGAATCCCCCAAGACACAGGGACGTTTCATGAATCCAGAGAGTCCTATTTCCAGAAATATAACTTCCTCAAAAGAAGGACCACGCGTTCTCCAGGCACAACGCAGTCTATACAATTAATGGAAAAAGTGCCGGGTTCAGGGTGTTGTGAGTTTCACTGTTTCCCAGATAGAGAAGGCTCCTCTGCTCACCCCCACCAAAGGAATGAGGTATAAAATGGGAAGGTCTGGTGTTTGTTATATGACTTGCAGATGCCCCTTCCCCCACCACAGCCTCCAATGCTTCTTTCCTGCAAAGAAAACTCTCCTCTGGGGTTCTTCTTCCTCTTGGGCTTGAGTCTCAAGAAGCCCCCCGACAGCATAGCTCCCTTAAGTTATGTCCTCGGGCTGCGAGCTGATTCCCTTGTCTCGGCCAAGGATTGTTTCAGGAAGGAAACATTCTTGCTTCAGGAGGGAGGGGAGACTCGAGCATTCTTGGGTAGTTAATCCCCCCCCCCCAACATGATAATCCCCGTGGCTGATCTGTGGTTTAGCAGAAGAGCATCAACTTTTCAGTATGGCAGGCCAGCGTTTGAATCCTGGCTCGCTGGGGCATATGTCTTCTCCGGTGGTGATGGTGGTGGTGGAGAATAAGATTTACCTTTGTAGGTTGAAATTGAAGAGATAACATATGCGGTGGGTTTGATTTCCTTTCCTTCTTTCCCCACACGAAGACACAAACTTGTAAGGCATTCTGCAGATGCTAGAAGGTACTATTGGGTTGTTCTCCATCAGTGCTTCAGTGCTCTTGGGCCAACCCTTTTCCCTACCCTTACCCTCCTCCTGCCCCATTCCATTCTCCCTTTCTCCTGATCTCTCCCCCCACCTATAGCCTAAACTCCAAACTATTGCATTAGGCTTTCCCCCAAAGGATTTGGTTCTCACTCACTGGCTTGGCGTCCCCCCTGTGGTTCACAGCGGAGGCCCTTGCAGCCTTACAAATGGAGACACCCGTGGTCAGGTCAGTTTGTTCATGCCTGCCTCTTCTGGGCTTAACACCAGGGGCCTTACATCCAAGTCTAATAGGGCTGCTACACATGTGCTCTGGGTGGTGAGACTGCAGACTTTTCATTGCAGAGATTGGTTCCTAGATGGGCACCAGCCTCCTGGGGGTGAGCAGGGGCTGGTAGGGCTGCATGATGCACACACCCTCCTATTCAAGGCCGTGCCCACTCCCATCACATCACTGTGACCGCCGTCCTGGCCAGTATGCCCACCATCATGCTCACCCTGGCATCAGCACCCAGCACCCCGGTTAGTACGGTCTGAGCCTCAGGGAGCTAACACCTTCAGACACAGGGACCAGATCCTCAAAGGGGGCCCACACTCAGACCCACTATTTTGGGGTATGTTTTGCTTCCTTACAGGTTAAGTGTTTTAAATGGAATCTTGAAGTTCCCAAGTCATTGGGAAGGTGGGGGAGGCGGGAAGGGAAGGGGTCAGAACAGGCCAGGGGAGATTAGGGATTTAATTAAACTGCCTGTTTGGGTAAAGACTTTTAGGTGCAAAGCTGCTTTGCATGATAATGGAAGTTTATCTGAATTCCATTCTACTGAAGGAAGCGCTTTTACACTTAATTACTGTGGCCGGTAAACCTGGCTTCTCCCGAATGCCCCTCCCCAGGGTAAGCGGGACAGCTTCCTCTCTGCGTCAGCCCTGCTGGCCAGGGCCATGAACAGATCTCTAGTCATCTATCCCAGTATGATGTCTGTCCATGCACCAGGCAATACCTAGGTGGGTGGAGGGCCTTTGGGGTGACTCAGCAAGTCAGGTCTGTTTTGGGGGTGACCCGCCAAGGTCCCATAGAGCTCCACAGCCAGCCTGGGCAGCAGAGAAGGGGTCTGGGACCAGGCTGCCGGGCCTGGGCTTTCTGCTCCCAGAACCCCGGAACACCAAACAGAATTGACGTTCATCTGGGAGGCTCCTGCTGCTGAAAGGCAGCCCCGGACTGGCAGAGGCACGGTGGCTCAGTGTGGGTGGGGTCTGGACTAGAGGAGACTCCCTGGCTGACTCCTCGGGGCGGCCTGAAGGTGGAGGGGCTACGTCTTAGCGTTTGGTGGTGGTAGTCGTTTTCCAGATAGAAGGACGGTGGCATTCAGTAACCCATCAGGACAAAGGGAGAAGAAGATGGAAAGGTTGGGGGTGGGAGGGGGGAGGTAGAGAGCCCTAATACAGAGAGCAGGAAGCCACAAGGAGATGGGCCTCAGCATTTAGAGACTCCAGACCCTAGGGCAGGCTAGGGAGGGGTTAAAGGCTTTGGGAACTCCTGTTTCCAATCACTTGTCAGCCAGCTTCGCTCTCATCCTTATCAGCAGGGATAGGGCCGCGGAGGGAGAGGCTCCGAGAGCTTTCCAAGCTCTTCCCAGACTCCAAGCTCTCAGCATTCTTATTACCTTCTAAGGGCTCCCTCGTTCAGTCCAGGGGGAGTGCGGTGGGTGGAGACTGGGAACCCAAACACATTTAATGGAGTAGAGTGTGAGTTACTAAATACAGCCCTGGGGTGGTTGGGGCTGTAGAGTCTCAGCATAAACCTTCCAGTCAAACTGCCCCTCCCCCCCCCCAACAGAAAGCCGGATTACTGCAGGCTGTCTTTGCTCCTATTTAACTCACCATTTGGCTAAAAGCCTTCAGCAGTTTTCCCTTTTGCAGTTACCACCAACTCAGAAATCTCCCTTGCGTATTTGTACAGTGACTCTTGGGATTCAAGTAAAGGAGCTTTCATTTTAGGTAAAAGTCATCTTTGTAGATTTGACCCAGGCTAGCCTTTGGAGAGGCATACAGTTTTCACTTCTGCAATCCTACCGATTGACTAAAAATCAGCCATTAAAAAATTTCAGAAGCTTGCTTTCTAGAAAGATGTTGCCTGGGAGAGGGCTGAGGGCAGAGCCGTCGGTCACACCAATACAGGCTGTCCTCTAGAATATGACATCAACCCGTCGTCAGTAACCTTTGGGTGTGGTTATTAAACTAGCTACTAATTTCCCACATGGTGCTTCTCTGATTTATAATGCACCAGTGCATCCAGAAGCCTACCATGAGAAAAGGTACATGCCTTTCCGAAATCCACCTGGTCCTCTGAATCTCCCTGATTTGACATTCTAGTAACCTTGCTAATGAAGGAAGTCAGGTTTATGTGATATTTTGCAGTAGACAAGAGATATGTTATGAATGCAAATGTAAACATCAGAAGTACGATTTTGTAAGGAGCAGGAGTTGCTTGCCAGGAAGAACTGGTATGTGTTTCAGACATGCTAGGGAGCTGGGCCTGTACAAGAGAACTGACCCAGAGAAGAAATGGGGATCTAAGGGAATTTGAGTTAATCAAAAGCAGTGACTGGGGCAGCAGTTTGTGGGGAAGGTAACAGTTCCAATGATTTTGGGGGTCCTGGACTGCAAGAGTAGATCTTGGGCTAGAACCAAGATTTTCTCCTGGAAAACTAACCACAGAGACCTTGATTCTTCTGGGTCTAGAAACAGCAGGCATGTTCTGGACAGCTCACGCTGTTGGAGCCTCCTGCCTCTACCAATGCTGTTCCCTCTGGAATTCCTCCCCTGTAACCACCTGGTGAACATCTGCTCATCCTTCATTTCCACTGCAAGTCTTACATCTTCTAACTATTCTTGCCTGCCACTGCTTTACCTCTAATTCCAGACTTTCCAGGTAGAATTCATTACCTCTCCCACTGTGACCTCTGTATAGATGTTTGCATTTGCACCAAAACCATTTCATTGTGCACGGTTAAGAACACAGACTTTGAAGTCCAATGGAGTTAGGTTTCAGCTCTGTCTTTGCCTCTTGTTTTAACCTAAGTCCCAGTTTCCTCATCTGTGAAGTTGAGGCAAGAATAATACTCAATAGGACTGGCATCCTCATGGCATCAATAGGTCATGAACACAAGGTGCTGGATTGGCTATCTATTGCTTCCTAACAAATTATGCCCAATTTAGTGGCTTAAACCAACAATAGATGTTGTTTCACACAGTTTCTGTGGGTCAGGAATTGGAGAATGGCTTAGCTGAGTGGTTTTGGCTTGTGGTTTTTCATGAGGTTACCGTAATCCAAAGGTTTGTCTGAAACTGGACGCTCTGCTTCCAAGATGGCTAACTCACACAGTTGTTGGCAGGCTTCAGTTCCTCACTGGTTATTGGTGGGAGGCCTTGGTTCTTCTCCATGTGGACCTCTCCAGAGGGCTTCTTGAACACTTCACTACATGGCAGCTGGATTTCCTGAAGGTGACTGAGCCAAGAGAGAGCAAGGTGGAAGCTGCCATGTCACTTATTGCCTAGCCTCAGAAGTCACACACCATTTTCCCCACAAATTCTATTAGTTCCACATGTCAGCCTGAAACAATGTAGAAGGGGACTATATGAGCACAGGAACACTGGGAGGTGAGGATCATTGGAGACCATCTTGGAGGCTGACTATTAGCCTTATGTTTATCAAAAGCATATCATATCATGAGGTGGAAACAACCTAAGTGTCCACTGGCAGATGAATGGATAAAGAAAATGTGGTATATACAATAGAATATCTTTCAGCCTTAAAAAAAATAAAGGAAAATCCTGCCATCCGCAACAACATGGATCAACCTGGAGGACACTATGCCAAGTGAAATAAGCCAGACACAGAAAGATAAATATCGCATGATCTGACTTATACGTAGAAACTAAAAAAGGGGGGGTGCAGGGAGTCAGCTGCATAGTAAGAGAGAGTAGAATGGTGGTTACCAGAGGCTTGAGGCGAGGGGTGGGGGAAAAGAAGAGATATTGATCAAAGGGTACAAATTTTCAGTTACAAGATGAGTAAGTTCTGGAAACCTAATGTACAGCATGGTGACTGTAGTTAATAATAATGCATTATATACTTGAAATTTTCTAAGAGAGTAAACCTCAAGTGTTGTTACTACATACATAAAGTGGTAACTAGGGGTGCCTGGGTGGCTCAGTCGGTTAAGCTTCTGACTCTTGGTTTCAGCTCAGGGCATGATCTCAGGGTCATGAGATGGAGCCCCGAGTTTGACTCTGGGCTCAGTATGGAGTCCGCTTGTGTCTGCCTCAGCCCTTCTCTCTCTCTCACAAATAAATAAATAAAATCTTAAAAAAAAAAGTGGCAACAAGGGAGGTGATGGGTATATTAACTAGTTTGTGATAATCACTTCACAGTGTATACATATGTCAAAACATCACACTGTACACCTTAAATATATTCAATTTTTGTCAAAAATAAATAATAATACTTTTTAAAGGGATGTCAGAAGGGTTCAATAAATAGTAGTTGTTACTATTATTAATTCACACTCTGTATTCTCTACTAGAAAGTTAACCCTTTGAGGATAGTGACCATGTCTTTGCTATTTGTATCCCAAGTGCCTAGTGTAGTCGAGCATATTGGTAGGCACATATTAAGTGTTGTTGGAGAATACCCGAATAAAGGCTTGGAGAAGGTTAGTTGAGTGGCAAGTTCAGAGTGATTGGAGTGAGTTCACACTCGGATGTTAAGTAGAATTCTGTAACTCAGCCATGTATCTGGAATTACCAACCTGTATAGAATCAATAACTGATGATTCTACAGTTTGCTGCTTGAGTATCAAAGACCGTTTGGTACTTAAAAGGCAGGCAGGATGGGTGACATTCTTTTGACTCCCTTTGGAAAAAAGGCCCTGAGCAGGAATTTGGTGTGGAGCAATGGTCCCAAACCAATGATTTAAAGAGTGAACCTACTGTTGTTTAATTCCCCAGCCTGAGGCAGACATGGGATATTTTTGTCATACTCAAATTCCTATCTTGATGACTCCTCTGTCCTTCTACCAGGCAGAATAATCTCCCTTTCTGGGAGACTCTGATGCACATTTCTTAGAGTTAATTAAAAGGTGCACAGAGAGTTTCATGTCAGAGACCCGCCTGGCTACCCCTGCCCTCTGGAGCAGGAGAGGATCTGAGTCTGCAAGGTAATCGATACTCTGGGCAATATTGAGTTTCCAGACATCTAGCTCAAATTGTAAGCCTTACCCCCACTGCCTGGGCTTGAAAGTTCACTGATTGTCTTTTTCCCACAGACAGAGCCCTCTGTCCCTGCCAGTGCTATGCTTATTTGCCCCTTTTCCCAGCAAGAAGCCACTCCCATGGGGCTGACCTTCAGGAGCTTGAAGACAATGACCTCTGAATGAGCAGGTGTCCTCTCAGAGATTTCCCATGTAGATTACATTCCAACTTGCCAGAGGTCCCATTTCTCCCCAGTTCCTTGAACTCTCAAACAAGTGGTTTTACTTGGCCCTTTCTCCTTTTCTTATGGTTAGGGAGAGTGTGGCAAGAAGAGGGAAAATCCTTTTTTTTTTTTTTTTTTGGTATGGAAAGAGCTTGGTTGCATTGACCAATATTTTGCCCCTGGGTAATATTAAGAAAGATCAAGACATGAAAATTGTAGATGGGATGCACCATGGGAGACAGATGATATATGAATTGTCTCTAAGCCAAACCCGGTCACCACATAGGACTTTGAAAGGAAATTGAAAATACTTATTGATTGAAATAAAAAATGCCGTACTTGAGTCTGATATTATACATCAAGAACCATTGTAATCCAAGGCAACTGGACTCTGGAATGACCCCCATCTTGAGTGAGCTTCTCTCACAGTATTTATTTCATTTTCCATTAAGATTTAACCAGAAAGAACATTTTTGGTAAGACAGCATTGAGAAATACGGCCAGTTGGAGACTTGTGTGTCTGAGGAATTCTTTGAGTATAGGATCAAGGCAATGTGACTATTGGTTTTCAAATTCTCCCTCTGCATAGCTGTGGAAAGAATTGTGTCATTCTGGGTAGAAAACCCAGCCAAAGTATTCCCTTGGAGATAAAAACACAAAACAAGAGTTTTAAGAAACATTTTGGGGGGGAGTCAAAAAGAATGTTAATGAGACAGTTGATGAAGTTATACAAAGAAGTTGAAAATAAAATAAATACTTATGACCAGTTGACATGTTTAAAACAAAAATAAAGAAAATATTGAGCTTTCGGAAGGGAAGCAGGGAACAGGGCAGGAAGAACTCAATAAAGGGACAATGTGGAAACCAAATCGAGGAAGCAGGACTTTAAACCAATGATTATTAGAAAAATAACAACGACAGTTATTGATTCTTTTGAAGAAGAAGTTATGGTTCTAGGCAAAGGGACACAAAACAGTCAGTCTTGGGAAGACCGTACCATGTTGGACAGGCTGTGAGTTTTATGAGTAGTATCTCTTATTTCCGGTGTGGTTAAGAACACTCTTCTTTGGGTCATTACGTTTGGTTCACAATCATTTATTGAGCACGCACTGTATGCCTCATTGGTTGGCAAAGCAATAAATATATTTTTTAAATCCTTATGACACCTGTGTGATCGAGTATAATTATTACCCTCATTTTACAGAGGAGGAAACTGAGGTCCAAAGAAATCACGGACTTGCTGCGTGTCAAAGTTAGGAAGCGGTGGGACAAGGATTTAAGCCTAAAAGGTCCTGTAAACGACTACACAGAACTGCCCTTTGAGAAGTATCTGAATAACCAAACTGCAAGACAGCAAGTGAAAAGCACCCCATGGGTGATCCAAACAAGCTACAGGGGAGTTCTAACCTCTGGCAAGGGCAGGGAATGGTGAGAAGGGCTCCCTGGAGGGGTAGCATTTGAGTTGGGTCTCAAAATGTGGGCCAGATTTCCACAAGGGGGCATAGAGGAAAGCATCTTTAAGATGAAAGAGATAGCACGAACCAGCACACCGAACTGCGAAAGTGAAAGGTGTGTTTGGAGAATTTTATAGTTCAGTTTGTTGGGGAAGCGGTTTTCCAAGGTGGCAGCAGATGAGCTGGAGTGGGTTGTAGTCGGGGAGCAGGGGTTCTCATATTGTCACGGACAAACGGGCAGCCTGTGGGTCTGGTTAAACGCGGCCTTTGTTTTAGCAGTCTGTGGTGCTGGCCCCCAGGGATGCCAGGGCGGCTGGTCTTGGACCACACTAAGCCTCTGGGCTCTTGAGGGCCTTGCTTTCCTGGCTCAGGGGTGTGGACTTTATTTGGTAAAGCCATGACTGCACAGATGGATTGTAAGCAGGGAAAGAAGGCTTTAGAAAGATGTTTGGTGGTACTGCGGAATACTCTGGGCTTTGCTTTCTTTAGCCCCTGACTTGTAACCCTCAAAACGCACAACAGCGATTCAGTCGGGGTTCAGGCAGGAAAACAGAAACCACCCTAGCTAGTTTAATGGGGAGAATTTCACCCTGGCTTCTGATTGTAGAAGAACTGATTTGCCAAGGCTGCCTGGACCCGGTTCCCTGCCCTCCTCGAGGACTGGCCCGAAGCAAAATCTGTCCTATTCTCTATGGGTTCAAAAAGAAGATGAGATGTTGGTTTGGTCTTGGGCCGTCCTGTGGGCCCATCCAGGTAGAGGCTGGGCCCCATCACCCGGCATACTCTGGATCACTTTTCCACAATCGGCAGATGTGCTCAGGGAATGAGAAATGCTGCTAATATCAGCCTGAAAAACGCATTATCAGGAAATTAAATCTGTGGCTTTAAAAAAATCCCACACTGCTTTCTGGCGCTGCTCAGTCTCCCATCAGGGAGCTCTCCCTCTGCCTGGGGGCCTCCTTCCGGCCTCCTCCCCTCCCTAGCTGGTCCTCCCACCTCTGGCTCCCCTCCCCCAACCTCCCCTCCTTCCTTTCCTTCTTTCTTTCTCATCCCACAGGACCTCTGGCCTCCTTCTTTCTTCTCACTGAGCTCCTCCTTTGTGGCTTCAGCCTGCCCTTCCTGTCTCCAGGCCTCCAGCTTTTCCTCAGCTCCACGGAAGCATCTGTCTGTCTCCTTTTCACTTCCCATCAGGGAATCCGAAATGCTGAATAGGCCCTTCAGACGGGGCCCTGAAGGGGACTTGGCTGGAGCACTGGGGAAGAGGGGAGGGGTGCCGGGAACCTGCCAGGGCCATACAGAAGCCCATTGATAGGCAGCTCCTCCACACAGACACTCCAGCCCAGCCTCCATGGCTCTGGGCGCAGAAAGGTGTCCCTTGAGGTGGTGGCCAACATCCCGGATATCATGAATGACCTCAGTGTCTCTGCCTGGTGGGGGAACTTCCCTCCGTATCCTCCAAATCCTTCAGGCCTATCAGCCCCACCATCGGTGTGAATATATTTGTCTTGAAAATAATTTGTCAGTACATCTCCATCAGCAGTGCTGATTTCATTAATTGGAAGAATTAGCTCTTTGTGGCCAATGGAAGAATATGGAGCCAAAACACACGAAAAGCTTTTCCCCAGTGACCTAGAGACCCCTGGACGAACTCCTGGGTGCCATGAAAATGGATCATTTTGCAGAAAGAATATCATTGGATGTTTATTTAACAACACTCTCCAACCCCCCCAACCGCCGCCCCCCCAAAGACCTTCGAATCACTCTCACATCTGGCTGCTTTTTTTCCCTTCATTTTTTTGTGCAAAGCCAGGGCAGGGAGGAAACTTCATCAGTCTGAAAACATCCAGCAGCAAAGTGTAAATTAAATGTGCAGAGAGGCCAGGGAAGGGGGGGGCAGTCTTACATCCTGGGGGTGGAGGAGTAAAGAGACTGTGTCTTCGTTCCCACTCAGTATAGCAGGACTGTTTCTGGACCCTATGTCTGCACTAGGATCTGTGTGACCTTGGGCAAGACATTTAACTCTTCTGAGCCTCCACCTCCTTACTGGTAAAATGGGGGAAACAAACACATACTCCTAGGGCTGTTAGAGGGTTAAAGGAGATAATGCACATGCAATATATGGCACATAGTAGATGCTTGATTAATGGTTGCTGCTATTATTGTTGCTGGAATAAAAATCAGGGTAGAATCCCGACGGTTCCCGTATCTCAGAGACCCACCCTTGCTGGCCCCATTCAGGGAGACAGATGGGCAAAAATATATCCAATGAGGGTAGACAGATGGACAAAAAGGGATGATCAAGGGTATCGGATGGAATGACAGGCCAATAGGGTGATGGACAGAAGGACCATCTCATGGGGGGAGCAGATTTATGGCAATCCAAAGGAGACACTGAGAGTCGGTTGTCCCGGGGGAAGGACAGATGGATGAGGGTCCAATGGGGGAGACAGAGAGATGACTGGCCACAGTTGAAGACAGATGGATGGCAACTTCATAGTGGAGTGGGGGATGGGGTGGGCAACCCTCTGACTAGGGAGAACAGATGGACACATGCTGATGATGGGCCCCAGGCTTCCTGTTTAGTCTCTATTCCTCAGGCTTAGACGTCCCTGAAATCACAAGAACCCCAGGGGCTCCGTGGGCATTCGAGAGGGGCGTGTCACATGACCTGAGAAGACCCGAAGCACCGGGGTCGGCCTGGTCTCTGCTTCTCCCCACTCCTACAGCCCCTTCCTGGGTGGCCCCACAGATAAAGGCTCAGGCAGGAGGAGAAGGAGGAGGAGGAGGGAGAAAACAACATTTTGGAAGAAAAGGGAAGTGAAAACTGGCTAAAACTTTTATTTATTTAAAATAAAGGTTGTTATGCTTGACTGTAAACATGCTGGCCCACCCCTCTCTCCCTCTCTCTTCTCATGGCAAAGGGCTCAGACCACACAGCAAGCTGGGGGCAGGAGGCAGAGAAGGCCACGGGGGGAGGGGCTGGGACTAGGGTGGCCCTGGCGTTGGGAGGGGAGAGGGACCTCGGAACTCAGTGCCCTGCTGAGCACAGCCGGCCTGGGCTAGGCCTAGACCCACTGGCCCTCCAGCTCCTAATCCTTCCGCATATAAACCCGCAATCGTCCGTATGTCCAAGGGTCCATACGGCGTCAACGTCACAGGCACACGCATGCGCAGTCAACGTAGGGCCGGGGACCGCACAGACAGGCCCGCAGACCCTCACAGGTCCCTGCCTGTCTCTGTTTCTCTCCTTGTCGGAGACAATCACCAGCCCTAGAGGAGGTGAGCAGAACTCCAGCTGTGAGTCACATTTTATATTTGAACTAAAAATCCTTATCTGCCTTTGTCCTCTTTCTTTCTGGTTCTACCTGACTTCCATTTTTTGCTGTGCCTGAGCCGTTTTGGGGGGCCTGTAAGAACCTATGAGCTCCCCATAGAAGGGAGACGGGTGTGGATGGGGAAGAATCTGGACCAGAAACAGGTCTGGGATCCTTGCGTTGCAGGTCTTTTGTGACTAGGTTGCTGTGGCCACCAGTGGTGGCCCGACCAGGCAGGGAAGGACTGTGGTATGCAGGGTCAGGAGCGAAGAGGCAGGAAATGTTTGTGATAAGAGGCTTCCCCTCTTGCAAGCTCCCTTTAAATCCAGACCCAGTTGTGGGATAAGGGCAGGGAGCTGTCAGACCCGACGGCTGCAAGAGCCAGCCTTTGGGACTTCTGGAGGAAGGGGCTGCATTTGCTCGGGGTCCTCAGGGCCCCCCAAAAGGCAGCACTTGGGGATAAAAATGATCCTGGGAACCCAGCCAAGGCTGCCTTCTTCTGGGATCAGAAAGTTCAATCATACTTCCTAAGGCCAAATCAATCCCTTAAGAAAAAGAAAAGAAAACAAAGCCCCTGGGCTTTTTAAATGCAAGTTGCCCAGAGGGCAGAGCAGGTCTAACCACTGCTGGCCCCGGGACATTTCCTGCTCTGGGTTGGTCCCACCTGGAGCCACTCATTAATATTAACCAGTAAAAATGGAAAATGGAAGAGTGCATCCACAAGGACCGAGGGAATCCGTTCCAAGGTAGTCTTCTCTGGGGATGGAATCTCAGTAATGTGTGTCATGCAGCAGTTCGTGAAGCGTGGTGCTCCCCGGACCCCAACTGTCTCCTGTTTGTTCAAGGTCCCCGTAACTTCGCCATCTGTGGTTGACTTGGACTGCTCACAAAAGAGCTGGAAGGGCTGCAAAGGAACACGCCTTGGGTGGGGGTGAGGCTTTCGGCCTCCTGCTATTGTACCAGTGCCCCTTCTTAAGGATTAGCAGCTTCTATCTGTCCCTGGGGGCTGCACTGTAAATGCCTGTGTTATGCTAATTTGTGGTTGGCAGGAGATTGATTGGGTAGAAGCTGAACAATAGCAGGAGGAGGCTGAGCTCCCTCCAACTTCTGGAGCCTTTGGCGGGTGTGGGTGCGCGTTGTGTGTCTATCTTCTAGAAGGAATGTAGCAACAAGGACACAGAGGATGATTGAAAGAGAGGATGGGGATGAAGTCCCTGACAGTCGGAGTAGAGTCTGTGAAGTACCCATCCAGGGAGATTTTTTTGAGATAAGTGACATCCCATCGCTTTTGCTGTATTCTGTTCATTAGAAGCAAGTCACCAGGTCCAGGCCACACTGAAGGGGAAGGGATCACACAGGAGGCAAGAATCAGTGAGAGCCATTTCAGAAGCTGCCTGGGACACAGTGCCTGGTACATAGTAAGTGCTCAGGAAGAGATGTTGGTACTGGGTCTAGTGACACGCTCTGTGAGGTGTGCTACTTTCCCTTCCGAGGCCCAGCCTCTGCTGTCCCGTCTTCATCCCTCTTGGAATGGCTGGGTTTTCTCGGAGGATTGTTCCTCTGGCGCTGTGAGGTTTGTGACTCTCTCTCTCTGTGTGAGCTGGCAGACAGAGGATAGACGCTCACTCACGCGCACACTGTCTATCTAACAGCCTCTTTGTGACCGTGTGTGGTCTTGCGCTGTGGTCAGCATACAGATATTTTAATTTCCTGCTCACCTGCTCCGTGGAGGATCCGATTTCTTCTTGCGTTTGTTTTTTTTTTTCTCTAGCAGCTTGTGGACAGGTATTTTGGTCTGACCATCTGGTAGCCATTCACCTTTACGATGGCTTGAGAAAGGAATTAATTTCACTTGTTTCTTTAGCCGTATCTGCCTCCTTTGACAGTAAGTTACCTTTATCACCTCTTAAAATTCTTACTATGTTGGTCCTTCTGGTACCTGGGGGGCTCTTTAGATCCCCTAACTTTGTGCAACTGTGTCTCCTTCTTTGATTTAGCTTCTCGTGCCCTTCTTGTTGTACCAAGGTTTTAAACATCCTAGATATACTTCTAAGATGTACCTCTCTGCACCTACGGCCCCCCGAGAGTGATGGATTCAGCTTGACTAGATCAGGCCAAGAGTCATCAGAGACAATCAACTGAAAGAGAGAATCTGACCCCTGCCCCAGTCCTGTCCCTTGACTGACTCCTGAGGCCTTTAGCCTAATTCTGGTGGGTAATTTGGGGAGGGCAGAATATGGGGAGGTCAAGGAAATTCCTGAGCTAGAATGAGGTGGATGGAGTCTCTTCATTCCCTTCTGGCTTTGTATCCCTGAGTGCCTCAAGGGCCTACAGTCTCCCTGGAGACCTCTAGAAGGTGTCGAAATCAAGGATTGGTATTCTACTTGACAGATGGGACATCAAGGGCTTCTGTTCAGGAGCCTCATCTGAGCCTACCATGTTCGGCTGTATTTTTGTTGGAAGGAGTGTTGGCAAGGCAGTGGTATACACTGGGCTCTCTGGCCATAGAATATTATAAACACTTATGGCAAGCGTCTTAATATGCCTTGCCTGAAAATGATGCTGTGTGGAGGGGATGGCTAATATCCTGGTCAAAATGAAGCCAACAACTGTCTTCTGGGATCTTAAAAGTCCTTCCAGCACCATTCACACACTAGTCTCTAATTGGTTAATAGACATGGTTGCCATTTCTAGGACCTCTTGCTGTAGTGTAGGGGTCAAGAGTACGCACTCTGGCCAGATGGGCCTTGGTTTGAATCTTAGTCCCTTCGCTCTGTAACCTTAGCTAGCTTCTCTAAGTCTCAGTTTTGACCTGTGTAAAATGGGCGTATGATGATTTCATTCTCATAGGGTTGGTATGAAAATTATACAAAGTAATAAGTGTAATAGTATATGTAGCATAGAGTGGTGCATAGTGAGCTCTTTTTTTTTTTTTTTAAGATTTTACTTACTTATTTGAGAGAGAGAGAGAGCACGAGCAGGGGGGAGGGGCAAAGAGAGAGGGAGAAGCAGACTCCCGGCTGAGTAGGGAGCCTGAGGAAGGGCTCCATCCTAGGGTCCTGGGATTGTGACCTGAGCCAAGGCAGACACTTGACCGAATGAGCCACCCAGGTGCCCCACATAGTGAGCTCTTAAAGTCTTTTTTTAGTTTTATTATCTTGGCCCCTAGGACCTTCCAATGGTTGAAGCCTCCATTTTGGGAGCTTATCATGCCTATTAGTATGAGGGAGACTGTCTCCTTCTGCCCATCTCCCTTGCATGTTGGGCATCTTATGACCCTTACATCAGTCTCTCTCCTGGATATTCTGTCTCTGGGACCTTGACCCCCTCTTCCTGCAACCCCCAATCCATGCTCCTCCTAGCATGCGAATCAGTCTCCAAGTCCTGTCAGCTTGTCTGAGGGGCTGAGGGACAGTCCAGCTGGGAGGTCTCCCTCCCTATCATTGATGACTTTGTTGTGAACCTTACTGAGGCACTGAGGAGAAATGTAAAAAGTTCAGACAAGTTGTTATTTGTCATCCCTCTCACTACCCCCTCCTCTCCTGCCATTAACAGAATTTAACTCACTTCCTGAAATACAGAATTGAGTCAAAACCCTTTTTGTCTACAGACAGAGTGGACTTTTCACTTGGCTGGGGAGCTGTGCTGCAGAAACTGCCCAGGAGGCCAGACAGCATGTCTGTGGTGGGTCGGATCTCTCAGTGTGAGAGGAGGTGAGATGGAAGGGACAGGCAAGTGTCAGTGTGGCCTGAGGCTCCACGGTGATACCGGGCTGTGTCCACAGCCACTCCAGCCCAGAAGCTTCCTCAATTTCTACAGGACAGCCTGGCAAAGCAGTGCCCCAGGAACAGCTAGTCTTTCTCCTTTGGAAACTGGCACACTGGTTTCCATAGAAACAGGACTCCCCCACTCTGTCCTCTCTGAGCCCCATCTCAGAAACTTTTTGGCAGGGATATCAAGGTTCAGGATGAGAGGATGAATCATCTGCATACTTTATCCAAAAGGAACTGGGCTTTCTAAGCCCAAAGCTCTCATGTGATGTAAATAGTGAAGCTGAAGGCTAGGATGTTATGGTGTTAGGGAGGTTGGCTATGCTTGCAAAGCAGGAATGCTGAGTCAGTTGATGGAGGCAGATTTTGATGAGTGTTGTGAATTACTGGTTTGGCGTGGAACATGAAATGGCTTTGTACCAAGTCATTGGCAAGGAGAAAAGAGCTGGCACGGGCGGAGACCCCGCTGGCTTAGGTAGAGTGACGGTGTCTGTGAGCTCCTCTCAGAGACCTGGAGAGCTTGCAGTCTTACAAAATCCTCCTGAGGAGGGAGAAACTCAGAAGCTGTCCCATAAAGGGGGAAGAGGGTCATTTTTCTGTCTCAGTGACCTGTGGATAAAGCCTATTTCTCAGTTGGACAATAGAAACGAGGGGTCTGAGAGTGGGAGGTGATCTTCAGGTTGGGGGGGGGGATATGACATATCTTTAATTGGAGTGAAGAAAATTTTCTTTTCTGATTATTCCAGAAGAGGACAAAGCTGACTGGATGGTGGACGATAGTTGCCCTTGTATGGAGGTGGCTGTAGAAGGAAGAGAACAGTCCTGGGGAGTTCTGCAAGCTGATTCGTTACTGGGTAAGCTGAAATTTACTTTGAGAAGCTGATCATTGATACGGGTCTTGTTTTTACCTGAGTTATTTCCCTGTCTTTAGGCATTTATAACAAATAAGGGGAGAAGGATAAACAGATCTCTGCAGTTTTTATACTGGAAAATCCTGTTAATCTCTTTGCGATTTGAGCAGGTGGATGAAAGATTCCTGATTTCCATAATTATCTGTGCCTGGATGTTTATACAGAGAAAGATCATTGGGGTAGACCTGAAACATGGTGCCCATGAGTGGAGATTGTATTCCAGGGGCCATGGAAAGAACTTCCTTCTGACAGCTGGAGACAGCCTTCTGTGTGGGTGGGTGGGGACATAATCCCTTTTATCCTGGCTTTGGTTTGCTTAATTACCTCTTTAGCAGTGCTGTTCATGGCTGCAACAGGTGTCAGGCTTTGTAAGGCAGATGCTGAGAGCTGGCCAATATCTTCGGTCATTCCTGACCTGGAGGGCTGAACCTTCAATACCATGAGGTCTTATTCACCATTGTAGTCCCTTGTCCTGGGGATGAGAGAGAGGGTATTGTGTTCCTTTCTGGTTAAAGTCCAGGAACCAGTCAGGAAGGGCAGCCTCTCCTTCCATATCCCAAAAAGAAGCTACAGTGGAAGAGTTGGGGTGGCAGGACAGGCACAGGGGATGGAGACCAAGGGGATTTGTCACTGCCTTGGAAAATTGTCCTAGACATTTGCAAGTCACAGGAAGTTAGCAGAGGAAAAACAGCTGGATTCTTTTCATCACCTTGGCCTGCATATTATCTTGAGATAACGTGTGCTGCACTACACTTTGAGAGAGTGTAGAAATATGGGAAGTGTATGATAGTGGGAATCAGGACCCTGGCATTTTAGACTGCTCCTGACCAGTGGTGGGAGCCTGGGGAAGTTGCTTCGGCTCTTGGGTCTCTCCAGTTTTCTCCCCTGTTGGTTGGGGTTGGGAAAGTGGGTGAACAGGGATGAGGTGGTCTCTATTCTATGACTCACTGGGCCCGCAGCAGGACCACGTCTTACACACACAGCCAGTGATGTTGATTGCTCTCAGCAGGGCTACACTCTCCCCTCCCCTGCCTCCCCAGCGGGTTATCATGCTGACTCCACTAACACAACCCCCCATCTGGATGCAGTCCAAACGCCAGATGTGCCCCCGATTAGTGTCGGTCTGGGGAATGTTTCCATGACTGAAAGGTCAGTGTCAGCTGGAAGTGCCCAGTGTGGGTGTCTGCCCCCCACCCATGTCAGCTGGGAGAGCTGAAACTTACATTATCTCACTGGCCAAGGAACTTAGCTGGGGCGACATGGGGCCGGGAGCTGGCCAAGTTCAGGAGGGCCTTGTTTTACTTGCCTTCCTCCTTTGCTCTCTGCTGAAGGACAGAGTGTGATTTTCCATTTGGAAGAGACTCCAGGGGTGTGCAAAGAGGGAAGTCCTGCTGGTGTGTAACTGAAAACACTTTGTTCTCCTTTAGATCTGCAATGTGCTCATGTCTCTTCTGATTTTCTTATGGCGGCCGTCACCTCCACTATGGAAAGAAAAATGAACAATAATGTTGTGATGGGCTGGGCTGCCATGTTTTACCCTATTTACAGGTCATTTTAAGTATTGCTTCTCCACTTCAGACGGGCTTTCATGTTTAATTTCACTCGTGTAGGGCTATGCGAGGCTTTCCTCTAGGTAGCAATGAAAATTAAACACAATTGAGCTTGATGTGTACTTATTGATTCCAGACCCATTTCAGTAGACTGTGACACTTCGGCGACCTGCAAATTCTACACATTAGAGTTCATATTTTACACAAATGCCGGATCCCCAAGCCGTGGACTCGCATTCCTTCCAGCAACATCCAACTCCCAGCAGAAGACATAGACCCTGTCTGAGGATGAAAGCTCCTAATGAAGATGCATTACAGATGATATTTATGGTTAGCCCCCTAGGAAAACAAAAATGATTCATGAATAATTTCATGGAAGTCACACCAAAAAGAGAGTAATAATTTTCTCAAGTCCACGTTGTCCATTGGTTCTCTGTGGGCCACTTCTAGTCCCACAAGTCACCACGGCTTCACTTCAAAAGGATGAGGCGGGACAGGGGGAGAGGCTGTGTGTTAACCTGGCTTGGGAACTACTACGTAATGAAAACCGCTCAGCACCCATGATTGATTGCGTCCAGTCAAAGCAGAGCTTCTCTTCTTCGTGTGTTACTGGAAGGCTGAAGCCTACTCTTGGGCGGGCGGCCCGTGGTTCCTCCGGCAGAGGCATCGTTGTTATAGAAGACACCCTCCCCCTGCCCCCAGCAAAGGAAACCATTGGTGACAGAGCAAGGCGGGTGGGCGGGTTCTGACCATCCATTGGTTTCAAGGTCCCATGTCAGTCAATTCTCTTTTGCCATGGAGCTGGGAAATCGAGGCTTTTTTTCGGGCCGAAGTGGGAGAAAGGGAATTTTTACTAGAGGGCATGGCCTTCTGAGGCAAGGGAAGAAAGGATCTTCTGCCGGCTAGGGCAGGGAACAGAGGTGAGTTCGAACAGCTTATGGAGAATGGTATTCCCCTCTGGGGGTCACAGGGCCACTTGTAAAATGACGTCTAGATGTTGGTCCACATCCAAGGTTCTCAACCTTGGCTGCACATCAGAATCACCTGCGAGGCTTTTACAATCCCAGTGTCCGGGTCCCAGCTCATAGCAATTACATCAGAACCGTGGGGGCGGGACCCAGGCCAAGGTAGTTGTCAGGGTGCCCCGGATGATTCCAGGATACATCCAGGCTTGACGATCATCCATCTAGGGCTCTGCTAATCAAAGTACGGCCTGGGGACCAGCAGCAGTGGTGTCACCTGGGACTTGTTAGACATGCAGAATCTCAGGTCCCACCCCAGACCTACTGAGTCAGCATCTGCATTTTAGCAAGGTCCCTGGGAGATCTGAAGTCTATTAAAGTATGAGGAGCTGTGGTTCTCAAACTTTGCTGCACATTAAAATCACCTAGGGAGCTTTTAAAAACCCCAGTGCCCAGGCCGCCCCTCGTACCAATTAAATCAGAATTTCTGAGGGTGGGATGCAAGCATCAGTAGTTTTTTATAGGTTCTCGGGTGATTTCTGATGTGCATGGGTTCTCAACCCTTGCTGCATATTAGAATCACCTGGGGAGCTTTTAAGCTCCAGATACTTGAGCCCTATTTTCAGAAATTCTGATTTAATTGGTCTGGGAGAGGCTGCAAAAACCTTCCTAGGTGATTCTAATATGCAGCCAACGAGAGCCTCTGTTCCAGAATGTTCTGCCAGCTTCATTGAAGGGCCAGCCCGTTCGAAAACCTTGCTGCAAGTCAGTGGATCCAAGAACAGTTGAAGGGAAAGAGGGACCAGACCATGTCTAGACTTACCTGATCTCAGGGCTTTGATATTTGATCTTCTTACATGTGACAACTGCTATACTTTGTTTACGAGTTCAATTATTTGTGTGCTTTACTTTTCTAATAAAGTTTGTTTTGAAAAATTCAACTTCACTTCAGCCAAACGAAGGGGCAAAAGCATTGGGCTGCATCTGGGCCACAGGAGCTAGGAGCAGCTGAGGAATCAGGTGGGACGGTGGCAAGAGAGGTCCAGATGGAGAACTTGGCCCGGCCGGGGCCCAGCTGAAGAGTGAAGAAATACCGTTGGGGACAAGAAAGAGGTGAGCTGATTGTGGTTTCTTGTCCCTTTTGCCCTATGGTGCTCCCTCTCCACTTGCAACAGGACTGTGAAGTCAGGTGGTTCTAGAGTAGGGTTGCCAGAGTTAGTAAATAAAAACATGGCGCCTGGCTAAACTTGAATTTCAGATAAGCAACGAATTATTTTTGAACATAAGTATGTCCCAGGCACTATTGAGAAATACTTATACTAGACAATGATTTGTTGCTTACCTGAAAACCAGTTTTAGGTATTGTGTATTTTATCAGACAGTCCTACTTGATCGACAACCCGAAATTCTCAGGGTTGGAAAATCTGCCCTCATGAATGGCAGGTTATCCTCTAGGCCTGGAGTGTTCTTGCTGTCTGAGGTGAGGTCCATGTGTGTGTATTTGAGCCCTGTCCCTAGGAGGTCCACCCTCCTGGGATCGACAGGGTTTGCTCAGCACTCCAAAGCTAGCACTGGCAAGGATGTGTGGGGATGACCTGATTCTCTGGGCAGTATTCTTGGACTTCATTTCTCTGGACTGCTTCTCTGCAGTTTTTGGTGTTGAGGTGGTTCTTGGGAGGTCCTCAGAGGTGCCCTCTTCTCCTAGTCACTTGCCCAAGTGAGGCCACCCACGCCCAAGAGGAAAGGCATTTTGGGCTGGCGGTGATAGTGTGGAGCCCAGGTGACTCAGACATATGCAGGACGAATGCAGCACGTTTCCCAGTCTAGCCATAGCTTGTCCCTGAAGCTGCCGTTCCATGTCTGAGCCCAGTGTGGCTGGCTTTCAGCAGAGGCTGCTCCACTGAAACACATTCAGAGTCAGAAGTACAGTTTTCTGTTCCATTCAGCTGAGAAACAGCTTGTCCCCTGCTGGCTTCGGAGCATGTGGGGGCTTGCCTGGGGGGAAAGGGGGACAGAGGGTGGGAAAGAGCCAGCTGCCAGCAAGAGACACACACATGCGAGAGATGTGCAGGATGAGAGAGAGAGAGACGGGGGTGCGGAGAGTGGAAGGGGGGTGGGGGTGGGGTGGGAGGGGGAGGGGCTGGAGAGAGAGAGGAGAGGGGGAGAGGGATGGAAGGACAGAGCTGGTTAGGTAGCTGGGGACGTTGAGCAAGATGCAGGATGATCAGGAATGGCGCCCTCTGCTCGTTCCTCTGGACTGTCCCACTACAGACCTAAGCTGGTGCTGGTCTCTTCCCTGAAGCAGAGACTCTCCATCAGCCAGCCCCAAGATAAGCCCGGGAGGGCTCCTGCGGGCTGGAGAACAGGCTGGGCCAAGTTCTGGGGGCGTGGCTCACACTCTCTGGGTGCTTCAGAAGGTGGGTGCCCCTTTGTGGGGCTTGCCCGCCGGGCAGACTCTGCAGACCTTGTTGAGGCTGGAGAGCTGGCGTACCCCCTAGGAGGACTGCTCACATACAATAGCTGCTGTTGGAAATCCTCTCCACCTCCCTCCTGACGCCACCTTCTTCCTAGAATAACAAATAACCGCAGTATAAATGAAGGTCACAGACTTGGTTTGGTGTTTCTTCTGGGATCCAAGTCATGGGAAGTCTGGGCTGTTCTTTGTCTCCTTCCTGATGGGCTCCAGTGTGGAGAGCCGGGCTTTCCAGCACATCTCCTCCCACAGGCACCGGAGACGTGGCACGGGGAAAGCTCTCCAGAGAAACCTCAGTAGCTAGTGGCAAATTAAGAGGGTGAATGGGTTTTTTTTTCCCCCCCCCTCCCTCCCTGGCCACTTAGTTGAGGACAGAACAGCCAGAGGCTCTGTGGAAGATTGGGAGAGAAGCCAAGGGAAGGGAGGGAAGGAGGAGGGAGCTGCTTCAGAATAGGACAGGTTTCCTCAGCTCACACTTGTGGGGACCCCTCCTCACATAGGATTGGTCCTGGTTCCGATTTTGCTGAGGGCTGGGCATCTGAGTAAGAAGTTCGTTTCCAGATACACCGTACTGACTGGTAGGTAGAGCTGGGCCAGGGTTCTTGCTATTTGGCGTTTGGCTTACCAAATCTTGGCCAGAGCCTGGCTACTAGCTCCCAGCCTGTTTTCTAGGACCAGAGTGTACTTTCCTTGGAGACTGAGAGGCCTGGCCACTGGAGGAAGAGTTGGCCTGCTCCTGTGGGCCAGCAGCTCACTCTGAATCTAATTCAGAAACAGCCTGTTGGCAAAGTCCTCTGTGTTGTGGACTGTTGGGTGGTGTGTCAGGTCCTTTGAGCCATGGAAGATGGGCTTAGATGACCACTGGGGCCAGGCTCACATTCTTATCTCAGCTGTAGGGAGGAATGGTTGATCCCATGGCATTCCTCTGAGGCTGGCATTCAGGGGATGGGCTGGTATGGGCCTCGCTGGTCAGATCCCAGCTGGCGCTCATTTGTCCATCTCTGACAGACTTGGGCTTGGCCTGAGGGCTCTAACTTTATGCCTGGCCGAGACATCAGTGTGCAAAGCGCCAGGGCCCAGGAGAGACTCACGGGTGAATGCGGATGGGGTTGTGGTGTGCATCTCTTCCCGTGGAGCCAGGGGTCTGAACACCTGGTTCGTGGGTGTTTCAGGGGTCAGGCAGGGAGAGCTCAGCAGTGGGGGCATGGCTGGGATGCCTGATAAAGGAGAAGGGGCCCAACTCCTGGTTGGCCCCTGCTCTCCCTCATCTCCTGGCCCGTCTCCTCTGCCCCTGGCATTTCTCATGTTCTGGGACAAGGTCTAAATGGAGACGTTCGGGAGCTGCCAGCCTTCCGGGTCCAGGGTGATCACAGGACTCACAGGCTTTCCATCTCCCCTTGGCTTGGCCGTCGTCCTGATCCCCACCAGTGCCTGATGCCGACGTCTGGTTGCCCACTGAGGTCCTCTTTCCTCGTGCCCATCCTGGGCACCGTTCGGAGCTGCTGAGGTGGCTCTGCATGTTTGTACGTGTGTGTGTGTATGCGTACATGGCCTCCTTGGACATTTGACGAATCATTTATTGGCCCCGAGTAAGGCACAGATTCCACAATCCTTTCCAACCCTGGACTTAGTGGTTGGAGAAAGTGCCTGAGCACAATTTATTATAAACATCCTTCAGGCCCAGCCTCTGATGCCACTCCTTTGGAAGGCCTTCTCCCAGGACCTCGGCCCTGTGTCCCTCCCCTTCTTTGGGCTCCTAGGATCCAGAGAGTATGCCTGGCCCCACCCAACCATGAGTTCTGCCCTGGTCCGGTTTTGAACAGTTAGTCTGTTACCTCCTTCCAGAGCCCAGGCTTTGGAGCCAGCCAGACCCAAGTTCAAATTCTGATTCTCTTGCTCACGAGCTGAGAAGCTCGAGTGAGTTGATTTCTTTGCCACTCAGTCTCCTCATCTAAAAAGAGGGCTAAATGTGCCTCTCTCTCAGGCTCACTGTGATGCTCTGAGAGCTCATGCAAATGAAGTTGCTGGTACAGGCCCGAGTTTCTGTTCTTCACTCTTCTCTCCTCACAGTTGTTGGAACAGAGCTGGGCTTGTGGTCGGCACCCAGAAAAGTGGTAGTGACTGATTAATGATTATGGAGCCTGCAATTATTGGGATGAAGTCCCTAAACAGGGAAACAGCTCTAAGCAAACCCATTAATTAGGGGCCTGTTTGCAGTTCTTTTGTGCTGGCTTGTCATGTGTTAGCTCCAGGAGGACTGGGTAACCCCTCCCCACCCAGAGGTCATTCTGGGAGAATAATGACCAAGGGGAGGCTCTGGCCTGAGGTGTGCAATTCCCACCTACTTGTGACCTTCACGCCCCCCCCCCCCCCCCCCCCCCCAGAGCTGCTGCAATAAACAAGTTACCAGGTGACACAAAGCCCTAATAAAGAGGGCCACTGGCTTTAGGGCGGCATTAAGCCTCCGCTAATGGACTTTGCCAGGGAGCGAGGACTGCCCGAGGCGCAGGAAAACTTCTGACCTGGAATGACCTCTCAGGCCAGGGGAGGCCAGGGCCAGCGACTACTTTTTGAGAAAAAGGAAGTTTTGTTTTGTTTTGTTTTGTTTTTGATGAAGACGAAATGTCAAAATGGAAAATTACAAAAATCATATTATAACTTACATGTTTACATTTATCCGATGAGCAAGTTTAAACCCCAAATGCAATGTAATGTTTATCTCACAATTATTTCAGTAACAAAAATATTAATCGTTGTGTACTATAAGCAGGCAGGTGATAAGATAAACTAATGGGGTAGAAATTGAAAGTCGCTTGATGGGCGTCTGTCTGTCTCCGGGGTCAGCCCCCACCAGCTGTAAGGGGCTGGTCCTGTGGGGCAGCTCAGAGCCCAGGGCCCTGGCCGATGGTAAGATCTGTGGTCATCTCAGAGTTGGTGGGGCCCTGGTGACAGACTCAGAGATGACCTCATTCCCCTGGGAAACTAAGGCCCATTCATAAGCCACAGACCTGTAAACAAGAAGCTGGGCCAGTTTCCTTCAACGGCTGTGCAGCTGATGGCCCATGTGCATCCGTGCTGCGTGCAGTGGGTGCAAGTAAATACTCTTAAGATCACCTGCCACAAGCACGGTCAGTGTGCTTCCATTCACTTCTTGGAGGACCACTGCTTTCCCCATTGGAGGACCACTGCTTTCCCCATTGGAGGCTAAGCACCAGGAAAACAGAAACTGCATCTGACTTTTTCCCCTCCTGCGTCCTCAGTGTATAAGGGCTCCATAGAGTATATTGAAATACACTGAGTCAAAATCTTCTCTAAGAAGTGCCCTGATTCCCACCCAGACTGAATCGGACCTCTTTTCCTGGGCTTCTGTAATTGTATTTGTTTCCTTGCCTTTGTTCTGCGCAGGCTATGAGCACTCACTCGGGATCCCAGGGACCCAGCAGGCCACCGGTGCAAAGAAGGCGCTGACCACAATTCTTTGGCAGGACTGAATGAATGGTTGCGTGAATGAGTTTGCAGGGCAGACGGACCGAGACTGCCTCCCCACCAGCCACCCAGGCCCAGCATGCTTGGAAGCTACGTTTCCTGATGAGTGTTTTCCTGTTTTATGAATCTTTGTCTGTCTCTAGAAGCCCATGTTCCCTTCTGGTATCAGGGCACATCTGGTTGTTGGTGCATGTTGCTTCGTTAGAAACTCTTAAAACAGCATGAAATTGTTAGCACGTTGCTCCTGCCTGCCAAGCTGTTCTCGAGACTCAAGCTTTGGTGGATTTGGTTTTCTGTTTGTTTTCTGTTTTCATGCAGTTTAGAAAATTGGTCTGTGACAACCTTGGGGGAAATAAGCTTGCCTTGAGCTCTGCCAAGGCGAGGGCCAGCCTGGGAAGAGCGCTGGGGGTGGCTGGGAACGAATGTGGAGAGGCTCTGGGAATCCTTGCTTGCGTGTTCTTTCCTTTTGTTTTGGATTGGACGCTCAGGCTGATTTGATGTGTGAAGAGAAGGGTGCCCAAAGGAGGTAGGGTGGGCCTGGGGCTAGCCTTGTCTCCTATGGGTCCTCACAAGGAGACCGGCGCAGATTAGGACAGCACCTTAGGGTTCCAGAGGACACAGATATGCTCTCTCCAAGTAAATGCCTGGGGATGGAAGCTATGATTTAGTTCATATGAAGGAAGATGCCCCTTCCTGGTATGTTTGATTTTGCTGCTATTTTGGGGTGTAGGCAGTGCCAGAAATCAGCATTCCCCCCATGGCTCCAGTATGCCATGCCCCCTCCCCATACTCGGTAGCTCTTGTCTCTTGGCAGATTTCCTTTCTGGAAGTAACCTCATCTGGGGAAAAGTCTGTGCTGGTCTCTTTTCACCTCGGGCGGCAGTTGTTGTCATTGCTGGGTATGTAGACCCAGCCAGCACTGCTCCTGTTGGCTGGTCAAGGCGTGGGTGGGCGGGAAGGGGCAGCTAGCACCCCCAGGCCGGAGTTGGTTTGACTCCTGACAGTGGAGATAGGACTCAAGTTGTTTCGTAAATGCCAGTCACAGCGTCTATGCCCGCCCCTCCGCCCGCCCCCCCCTCCAGGCGTAGGTGGATGCCATGTCTTTGGTGTTCTGTGCTTCATCTTTCACCGTTATTTAAGAATTTGTCCTTTTATCCATTTCCACAAGAGTGTGGCCTCTGTTTCAGCCTCTAATCTCTCCTCAGAGAATGGCTCTAGGCTGTGCTGCTGCGTTCTGAGTCTTCGTGAGCAAGTCAAGATTTATACTCTGGCCCCAGCCTCCCAGATGAATCTCAGAGCTCATCCTGGACTGGGACTCTGAGGCCTTCCTGCTCATGGTACTCTGCTATGGACTGAATGTTTGTGGCCCTACCCCCCCAAGCATCCCCACTATGATGGTCCTAGGAGGTGGGCCTTCGGGAGGTAATTAGGTCAAGAATTCAGCCATCTATGATGCAGGAAGGGAGCTTTCACCAGACACTGAATCTACTGAAGTCTTGATATTGGGATTCTAGCCTTCAGAATTGTGAGAAATCAGTGTTTGTTTTTAAACCACATAGCCTGCGGTATTTTTGTTATAGCAGCCCAAATGGACTAAGACATACCTCTAAAGTCTAAGTTCTCTCAAGGAACCCTTGCTTATTTGGGATCTGCAGTGTGCCAGGCACTGACTACGTGGCTTGGATATAATGCCTTGCCCAAGCTGTATAAGCCATAAGTGACACAGTAACAAAGAGACATTTAAATCCTTGTTTGTCTGATGTCAAAGCCCTTCCTCATTTCTCTGCATGAGGGGTTCAAGAGCTCAGGAAGAACAGAGAGTAGAATGCTTTGGTTGTGGGTGTATTGCCCTGCCCCCAGCCTCATCCTTCTGGTCTCACCTCATTCCCCAGCTCGAAGCCAGCGGGAGTGCTCCTGCTATGAACTAAATCAAAGCAAAATTCTCTTTGTCCCCACCGCTGGGTTTTAGGGAACTATATTAAAATGGGCCTTTCATTTTAAAAAGGTAGAGAAAGGAAGAGAAGTACAAAAAGAAACTACTGGAAGAATTTATAAATTTTGAATTCTCAACGTTTGGTAAGGCTTAAAGGCACACGGTGCCATATTTCAACCTGCCCACATCTTGAGAATCTTCCAATGTGGCTCCTTTCTAGCTGCAGGAAATCCTTCCTCTCTCCGCCTTCTCTGCCCCCTCCTCACCTGGAAAGGGTTCGAGGCAGGTGTCCCTGTCATGCCCTTAATGTAGACGGGTTCCTGAACTGGAGTCCATGGCTGAGCATCTGGAGCCGGTGAATTTCCAGAAATTGAATGAAAAATGTGATCGTGTTATTGTATGTGCTTTTTTGCTGGGGAGTGAGTTCACAGATGTAATCAGATTCACAGAGAAGTCAGTGACCTCAAATGGTCTAAGGAGCCCTGGAGGTGCACATGACACTTCCATTTGAAAATTTTATTTTAGAGCTAAGCGCTTGGACAAGTTTTACTTGGTCTGAAGGAACTGGTATATTCTCTCATCCTGTAATCATTTTTCTTTACCTGCCACCATTAACACGTTTCTAATATATTCCATTTTCATCTTATTGAAATGATTCCTGCCTGCATCAAGTCAGCTCTGTGTGCATATTACAGGAAGAGGGAGTTCATTAATCAGTTTCTTTTTTCTCACTACAGAACAATCAGTTACTGTTCTTGCCGTAGGGGATTTTTTCTGGTGTCTATGATATAAAGAGCATGTGGAGTGACAGACAGGGAGAAGAGGGACAAAACCTGAAAGGCATCTTTACTGAGGGTGAGTTCAAATGTCCTTGGGGGACAAATGGGGTCAGGCAGTGGGGTCAAAATATCCTCCTTCAGTGTCTCTGACAGGTCCGGGAGCAGGAGGAAGCAAGCCCCTTAAAGAGTGAAAACAAGTTGCCACCACCCCGTGGGCAGAGATGCCTTTACCAGGAAGGACACAGTCAGTAGGAAAATGCAGACATCAGTAAATTTGAAAGACCCCTGTGAGCAGTCTCCCTCTTCCCGTCACCCTGGTGAGACCCTGGTAGGACATATCATGGAATCATACTTGTCTGTCACATCCTGTAGAGGTTCCCCCCATCATCACGTGACTTAGGATACTTGCTCTCCCTGAAGTACCAGGGAGCTCCTGGCTCGGGTGGCAGAGCCCCTCGGAGCGATTCCCTAGCTTTAGAAACATCTGTGCCACTTAACCCTACGGGCCCTACTTATTTATTTGAATAACTACTGTAGGATAATGTGGGTTAAAAAAAAAAAAAAAGAAGTGGTGTGGTACAGTGGAAAGACCGTGGGATTTGGAATCAGTCAGCACTTGCTCAAATCCGAAAGTGATGCCACGTTGCCACCTTTATTTTTTTTTTAAGATTTTATTTATTTATTTATTTGACAGAGAGAGAACACAAGCAGGGGGGAGTGGGAGAGGGAGAAGCAGGCTTCCCGCTGAGCAGGGAGCCCGATGCGGGGCTCGATCCCAGGACCCTGGGACCATGACCTGAGCCGAAGGCAGACGCTTAACGACTGAGCCACCCAGGCGCCCCCGTTGCCACCTTTAAACACTGTTCTTCCTCACTCTTCACCCACAGGCAGGACACAACCAGGGTGTTTACTGGTGTATTTTCGTTCACTGTTTTATATGTGGCAGCTGTGGCAAGAGAAGCCTTGTAAACAGGACACGGGGAGGCCACTGCACTGTTTTGTCCTAATCTAGGCCTTAAGCCTGTCTGTATGGGGCTTGTACTCGGTTCAGCCCAGCTCACCAAAGTAAGTGTTGGGCTAGGGGCCCAACTAGAATGAAGTTTTCCTAGGCCTAGTATGGTTGTGTTTTAGGAAACATCCTTAAAAGACAGGTGACATCTGACCTTTGCTTTTTTCTCCTCTCTCTTGCTAATACAGATGTGATGGCTGGAATACTAGCAGCGGCCTCAGAACATGAGGATATGAGGGACATACTATAGCATGGCAGAGTGATTAGCTGGGTCCAGAGGCTAGGAAATGCCAAGTAGCCTTGGATCATTAGTTTCTAGCATTCTTTTAATTCAGAAAGAAAGAAACTGTCTTGTTTAAGTCACTGTTATGTTGGAATTTTCTGTCGCATATAGGACCTAACTCTAATCCAGTGGTCACACATTTGGTTTTTAGAGTCAGGTAACCTGGGTTGAAATCCCACCCCATAATTTTACAGGCTTCAATGTGGGCAAATATCTTAACCCTTATAAGCCTCCAGTTTTCCTGCTGTGAAATGGGGGTCATCATGGTACTTATCTGATAACTCTGTTACAGATATTAACAGGGCATAATATATATAAAGTACATAATACGTGTTCAATACTCAGTAAATGTTTCTGTTATGCTGCTGTTACTGCCATCATCATCATCATCCTGGGACATCTGTAACCCTTGTAGGACTTCCCAAGGGTGGCCATGGAAGGTTATGAGTCATGTGTTCAGGATCCTGGAGCCTATGTCTTTCCATCTCTTTCCAGAGGAGAAACAACTCCTAAATTCTGGGAAGTCACTTACCCCAATGAACCTCCCTTTCCACATCTAAAATGGGGCTAATAGTACTTTGTAGACCTGTCAGGAAGGTCAGATGAGCAAACACGGAGCATGCAAGCCACAGATGTGAGGTCCCATCTCTGTCCTAGGGATACTTGCTTTGACACCGAAGAGAGAAACGTGGGGCCTCCTTGCCTCACCTTTCCTGCTCTACTCCTAGCCTGGGTACGTGCAAGGTGACACGGGCAACTTGGTGGCTGTAGGCAAATCCAGCTGGTGAAGGGCCAGTGGCCCAGCCAGGGCAGAGTTCTGTAGCCCAACTGTGAAGACTCAGGCCAGCAAGTCAGCTGGGTACGGGGGGCGGCGGGGGGTTGCAGGAAGTCTCGCAGAGTGAAAAGTAGAGGACAGGGCTATTGAGGAGGCAGAGGGAGCGCGAGCAAGTTTTAACAGCAGTGTTGGAAACCTTAGTGAGAGGACATGACACTGCTTTGTTATTATTACTGTTGTTATTGTTATTATTTGCAGATCCAGCTCTGCAGTTCATGGGGGGAGAGAGGCCACAGGCAAAATAGTAATTCTGTGAAGACAACAATACTCATCTTAAAGAGCTGTTTATAAGGCTCTAACTAGATGAGATAATTGATACAAAGGGTATGTGGCGCATAGCATAGGCCTTTTTCTCTGACCCCACCTTCCATTGACACCGACAAACTCTTGCCCCCTAATGAGTTTGCTGCATCTCATGAGGTCCCTGAACACCATCTGCAGGTGCCGGAGGTAAGCCCTGTCGGACTGGATGGTTTCATGCAGGGCGAGCACAAGCTGTTGTGGAAAGTTATGTAAAACCAAGCAGACGCAAAGACCAAGGCATGGTGGGGACAGGGCCCAGGAACCCTACGACAGCCCTGCCCTTCAAGCCTCTCCCATCTCTGCAACACCTGGATGCTTCCTGGTGGGTATCATCCTTCTAGCACAGAGCTGGGCTCTCTAGTCCCTCCTTCATCATCCCTGAGCAAACACAAGGAACCCTTGTGGATTTGTATGTCCTTCCTTTAAACATGTTTTTAATTGAAAACATAAATTTAAATTCCAGAGAGGTATAGAGAATAAGACAATAGCATCTCACTGCTAAGTTTAAATGAATGTTACCATTTTGCCTTGGATATTTGCTTAGATTTTGTTTTTCAAGAAAAGAAAAAAGGGTACTGATAATGCTAAAATCTTCTTTGAATTGCTTTCCAGTCTCATCTGGAGAGAGTCTTTATCATGAAATCGATGTGCATTCCTTCAATCCACGATTTTGCGCTCACTTTATGAGTATGTGTTCCTATGGAGACTGTGCCTTTCTTCCACTTCGGGAATTATACATTGGATTTCTATTATTTTTGTTGTTTCCTTAATGTTTTTAACACCCGTACTTCATATTTTGGGAACAAATTGTAAGTTAATTGGTATCTCTTTTCTCTTCCTAAATAAGACCTAGAACTTAGGATTCTTTAATTTTGCTCCCATCTTCCTGGTCTACTATTTCGTTTTACCACCATTTGTTATTACTGCTATTTATTTGTAATGTTTTTACTCACCATTTGTCATTACTGCTATTTTTAGAATCTGCACCTATTTAGATTTACCAGTGTGTTTATAATTTCTTTTGTACACAATTGCTTCTTACGATGCCATCTCACTTCTCATTTTTCTGAGTCTTCCTTTGGTAGTTCTTCCGTGAAGATCTGTGTTTAGTTAACTCTTAATCTTTTTCGGAAAGTATCTTCCCTTTGTCCCTCGTCTCAGATCTGGGTCAGCTGAATATAGAGCTGCAGATGGACTTTTCCACACCCCCTAGCACTTTTAAGGTATTATTCCCTCAACTCCGGCAGCTATTGTTGACAATAGGAAGAATGATATCAATCTGATAGACATTTCTTTGAAGATAATCTTGCTCTACTCTCTAGTATCTTTAAAAGTTTTATCTTTTCCCTTGATGTTCTGTGGTTTCACAAGCATGTGTTGAAGTGTGTATTTGTTTTTACTTATTCTGTGTGCTTTTCCAGCCCAAGGCTAAGAACGTTTTTTTTTTCAAATCTGGAAGGTCCTTCGCCATCTTATCTTCAAATCTTACCTCTCACTCTGTTCTGTGTTGTCTCTTTTTTCTACAGCACCAATTGACAGAGAATATTATTTTTTTAAAAATTTTATTTATATGAGGGAGAGAGGGAGAGAGGGAGAGAGTGAAAGGCGAGAGAGCACGAGCCAGGGGAGGGGCAGAGAAGCAGGCTCCCCACTGAGCAGGGAACCCGACACGGGACTCAATCCCAGGACCCCGGGATCATGACCCGAGCTGAAGGCAGATGCCTAACCAACTGAGCCACCCAGGTGCCCCAGAGACAGAATATTAAAGCACATTCTCCATGTTTCTCAATTTCTTTTCCATGTATTTTTTCTTTTTCATATGTTAAAAATGTCCTTATTATGTTTGGTTGTATTCTGGATGATTTTCTCAGATCTGTGTTTCAAGTCACTGGCTTTCTCCACAGCTGTGTCAATGGACGATTTAACCAGCCCCTAGAAATTGTCGTTTTCTAATTTGAATGATTATGTTTTTCATTTTTAGAACTTAATTTCAGTGCTTTTTCCAACCAGCTCTTCTTTTCTCACACTGTTCTGTGCTTGTTCTATAGATTACATTCTTCTCCTAGCTTTAGAACATTTTAGGCAAACTTATTTTAAATTCCTTTTCACAATGCTCTATATTCAGGAATCACTTTGGATTGATTTTTCTCACTTTTAACATTTGCATCTCCCCGTGTGCTTTGTCACTTTTGACTCATCCTCAGCAGGAAGTATCTTCTGCAGATTCTGTGTATTCTCTAGGACTTGGAGATATCCCTCTGGTGTAGTTTCTGCGTGATACAATTCTCTTTCCTAGACCAGTTTAACTTTATTTTGTTGACTTTGGTTATCCCTGGTAGGAAGTGTGAGAACTTAGGTTGTATCCTAGCATTGACAGACTAAGTACTCCAAATTCTTTCATTAACTCTTTTTTCTTTCCCCTTGTGCATACCCTGGGGTGGCCAGCCAGTTTCTTTGCTATAACCTTGAGTTGTAGGAGTTTTTCCAGTGGGGGTTGGGGGTCATCTTTTCCAAAATAATTTCTATGCAATTTTAGCTCCTTGTGAGGAATAGGAACTGTGGCCTTGACTTTTGTCTCTATGTGACATCAAAGCCCCCCAAGGCAGTGTATGTCACGCTTCCGTGGGCAGATGAATCACCTGCAGAACTTCTCAAAAAGGAAGGTTCCGATTTAATAGGTCTGGGGTGGGTCTGAGAGTCTGCGTTTCTAATAATTTCCTGGGAGATACTGATGGTGCTGATTCAGAAACTGTGCTTGAGGTAACAGAGGCCCCCAGCATGACTCTGATCCGTTAGCTCTGTGGACCTGGTGGCTTTACTCTCTGTTCACATGTTCTCTTTGTTTTTGAAAACTGGAAAGTTCCTTCTTGAGAGTCCTTTCAACCTTTGGCTATGAATCCCAGGCTCTTTCCCATTCCAGTAAAACTCCACTTACCCAGTGTTTTAATTAGGACAAAGTATGGCTGAAGATTGGTAAAAACCCAAAATAACTGAGGCTTAAACTAGGTGACTATTTGTCACTCACATAAAAAGGTCCAGAGTTAGGGGGTATAGGGCTGTATGGTGGGTCCACAATTATCAGGGCCCTAGGCTCCTTGCATTTTGCTGCTCTGTTTTCCTTGATGTGTCACCTCAAGGTTTAAGATGGCTGCAAGAGCTCCAGCCATCACATTCACATTCCAACCACCAGAAGAGATAGATTAGGAAAGGCAAGGCTTTAAAGATGTCCTAAAGGTTACAAATGTCAGTTCCACTTACATCTCACTGGCTAGAACTTAGTCACGTGTTCACTTCTAGTTGCAAAGGTGCCTGGGAAATGTATTTATTCCAGATGGCCAGATGCTAACTAAAAACTGAGGCTTCTATCACTAAGGGAGAGGGGAATTGATAAGAACAGTCTGCCATACAAGGGAAGCAAGGGCAAAAATGAACTATTGGGACCTCATCAAGATAAAAAGCTTTTGCACAGCAAAAGGAACAGTCCACAAAACCAAAAGACAACCGACAAAATGGGAGAAGGTATTTGCAAATGACATATCAGATAAAGGGCTAGTATCCCAAATTTATAAAGAACTTCTTAAACTCAACACCCAAAGAACAAATGATCCAATCAAGAAATGGACAGAAGACATGAACAGATATTTTTCCAAAGAAGACATCCAAATGGCCAAAAGACACATGAAAAAGTGCTCAACATCACTCAGCATCAGGGAAATCCAAATCAAAACCTCAATGAGATACCACCTCACACCAGTCAGAATGGCTAAAATTAACAAGTCAGGAAATGACAGATGTTGGTGGGGATGTGCAGAAAGGGGAACCCTCCTACACTGTTGGTGGGAATGCAAGCTGGTGCAACCACTCTGGAAAACAGTATGGAGGTTCTTCAAAAAGTTGAAAATAGAGCTACCATACGATCCAGCAATTGCACTACTGGGTATTTACCCCAAAGATACAAATGTAGGGATCCGAAGGGGTTACGTGCACCCCGATGTTTATAGCAGCAATGTCCAAATAGCCCGGGACAATAGCCAAACTGTGGAAAGAGCCAAGATGTCCATCCACAGATGA